>NC_048281.1:17478873-17633873 GCF_009762535.1 Notolabrus celidotus | reverse complement strand
GAGTGTTCTTTTTCCATCTTTTCCGTTTTCCAAAGCTCACCAGGTAATTTCCTTTTTTAAGAATTGTCTTCTTTAGTGTGTTATCTAAATATAATGGTAATGCAATAGAGGCAAAAACACAGGCTGTAGTGTTGCATAATTGTCACATCTTAAAAAGAGCAAAAAGTGACTCCTTCCCACCATAGAAAAAAGAACAGTTTTGTAACTAACATAAAGACTTCTGTCAGAAAATGAATGATGTCATGTACCACAAGTGGTCCCACTATGGCACATTTCACAGCACCTTCAAATTTTCCTAACAGTGAGCTATAATGCTTCACAGAAGATTGAGTCACACAGAGAAGAAAAGAGGGGATGAAGTGAGAAAGAGGCACAGAGAGAGATAGAGGGGAGAAGAGGGAAGAAGACACAGAGGGGGCTGCTGGCTAAATTAAGCCATTGTGACTCAAAATCCTCCTTTAATAAGGTTCATGCTGTCTACAACTTCATCATTTTCTCCTGAATGATAATTACTTTATTCAATCATGTTCAAGGTTTTAGTGAAAGCTAGCATTGATTGATTAACTTCAATTACCATGCTTGCATTTGCATAGATAAAAACTGCTTTTCAATTTGTGAGTGGCACACGGGTGGAAACCCTGCCTTGATATTTGCATTTCAATGTGAACGGTGAAGGATAAAGGTGGCGGCGGGGTCTGCTCACTGCTAAGCCCTTTCTGGTCGGCTGCGCCAGCATCTATTTTTCCATAAACACCCTTTGTTATGATGTTGGTTTGCTCGCTCCACGCAGAGAGAGCCAGCAGTGAGCTCTGTTTGCAGGCTGGCTTGATGGCTCTGTTGGGGGATTAGGCTGCGTTGCACTACAACTCAGTGGAGAGCTTAGGTGAGCTCGGGCTGAGGCTGTGCTCTCACATGTCGGCAGATTTCACACTCCAAGGAGTTGTATACGGCCGTATTATACCTTTAGGCTGACTAAGCTAATGAAGATGAGTACAGGACAAGAGGCAGTGGAGATAATTACAATCATCACGTGTCTATATTAATCATCATTAACCAGATTGAAAACATACATGAACCTTCTCTATTTACCTTGACTCTGTTCTGCAGCTCAGTTCCTTTGACTTTCCTCTTTCACCTTATATCTTATCTCCACTTAGAAACTACAAGTTCACTTTCAGAAAGTCTTCCTCTCCTGACAAGCTGTTTTTTTTTTTCTTGCCAACTTTAAGTGATAATGGAAAAACCAGCAGATACATATAATTGCGTTATTGTAATTGGAAGGCATGAGCACCTAAGTGTGAAAAAAAATATTTTTGAAGTCCATTTGATCACTGCGAGCTAAAATAAAAAATAATGAGAGAAGGTGGCTTAATAATGTATAGAATTTCCATTTCTTCTCTCTCTAGTCCACGCAGGTACTGTACAAGTATACAGTGAGCGAAAAATCACAGCTGTGCCACTTATGCACGAGTATTGGGATTACTGTCACCTTTGTCTGCATATTTTTCTTTGATTAATGTCACCCAAATGCTGTGTCTTCCAAATGAGAACCCGCTTCATTTGCATGATTTTTTGTACATGGTGCAAATTTGGGGATAAATTAGTCAGTCTCCTATCTTTGTTGGCATGGCACTGAGTGATTTTTCCTGAAGGAGAGAAGTCTCAGAGCAATACTCGTGGAGAATTACACCTGTGAGATATGCTAATCATTAACACAGCCATAATGACCTTATTTACCTTCATATAAAAGGCAGAAATTAGCATTAGGTGCCCTAACTGAACAGGGAGTTAATAATCAAGGCGCTCACTTCTACCCCCCTATTTGTTAGCTGGAGTGGCTAAACAGCAGCTTCAATATGTTTAGTCGCAGGCAGCCATCAGTCGATGTCTTTAAAACGTATTATGGCACCATCTCCTATTGCTGCCTCGGAGGGGAATTCCCAGATGGTGGGCTATGATTAGGTAGTTCACTTAGCTGTTTAGAAATGAGCATCTGGAAACACAGGTTGAATTAACACCACTGGGTCCCTCATTTTCTCTAAATGAGTGTCATTCAATTAATCTAATTATTAGGCATACAAAAACTGAAGGACTAATAGATTCCTATTATCCCGTCATTATCATCTCTTACTCACAAGTGCTTACGTTCCTGAATGGGCTCACATGTGTTCAGTGCCAAACGGAACAGCCTCCAGCTTCTTTCCTCTGCCCTCAGCTTACCTACGGACAAGTTTTTTTTTCAAAAATCCACAAACTTGGTTACTTTTTAAATGATCTCATTAGCATTTTGCTCTCTACTGTGCAGTTCAGTCGTTCTCGTTTTTTCGGATGCAGAGCCCTGCTGGTTTTCATTTTTGTCATGTAATCAGGGACTGATTTAGACTTAGAACACCAGCTGAATGAAATTAAGTATCTACAAGGACTAAAAACAACCAGCAGTCTGGGTACTGAGGACTGAGACACTCTTAATTACAGCGCTGTATCTGTGAAAAACTGAAACACACCTGAGAGGCATCATTAGCAGCAAATATACAGATATACTGTTCAAAAAATCAATGCTATAGGTGTGAAATCAAAGAATCAACTCTTCAAGCAATTAGAAATGGGAAAATCTGGGGATCACATTAGAGAAGAGCTATTTGAGACTCCTGTGGCTTTTTCTGCTACATTTGTTGCAAACAAAAAGAAGCTCATGCGCTGGATTTTTGAAGACGTGGTGCTCCTGTCACTTCACACTATCTGACATAAAGGACGGGCAGAATGATTGGATGATCGGTGTCAGCTACTCATCAGCCATGTCCTTTCACACGGATCATGTGATGCAAGCCTTAAAGTGGCCCATGTCGTGTGTCTCTCTTCTCACCCCCCCCTCTCCTTCTCCTCCTCCTCCTCCTTCTCCCCTCTGGAGCCCCCGCTGGCCGGAAGGACCTTCTCCCTGGGCTGGAGTGGCTCCTGCTGGGACGGCTGAGCCGCTGGCAAGGGAAGGAGGGGTTCACAGACCTGGAGAACATTGTCAACACCCCCTCCCCTCGACCCACCCCCCCACATCAACCCCCCCATCTACCCCATCTTACTCCCCTCTCTTCCTCTGTCCCTATATACCCTCCCCCACATATAGACAGACACTCCTCTTCCCTATGTGTGTAGATGTGTGTGCACACTTGTCATTTATCTCCATATGGGCCTCTCTGGTGGATGCATGTGTCAGAGAAAGAGAGAGAGAGATGGTGCATATGTGTGCGTTTTCATGCAGGCCTGTTTGTGTATGACTGATTTTTGTATGCATGTGTGTGAGTGGGTGTGTAAGTGAAAGACTGAGTGAGTAAACATGTCCCAGGAAAGGATTAGCCTCATGAGGTGAAACATGGAGGGGAGACGTCAACAATGAATGTCAAATACTGTAAAAAGATAATAAAACACAGGGGAAAAAAATCAGTCGGATATCAATTAAATCATTAGTTTGTGTTGAAGTAGATATTTAAGTTGTAATCAAATGACTGGATTTAAAAAGAAGCAGTAAGAATAACAGTTTTTTTTACCATTTGTTTCAGCCCTTCTCAACACAACCTGTATTAGCTTTGCTGCAGTCTAGCCGGGTCTATAATGCAAACACCCCTGCAACTTAATTCACAAAGAAGAGATACCAATTTCTTCTCAGAAAGAGATATACCAGGGACGTTAAACAAAGCAAACAGCTGCATCGAATTCTGATGGGTGCAAAGCTAAGCCTTCAATCTGAGCCTTTTCCTCAGAAGAAAGCACAACTTAGCTTCAAATATATTCCTGCTCGAAACGAGAGCATATTGTGTTATCATGAGAGTCTGTTTACCTAGTGAATCTACATATGGCTATCTAATATCTTTGTGCCATTGAGCTGGTTGGAGGCTGGAGTCCCAGGGGTTTCAAGGCTGGGATTATGCATGGCGGGGGTTGAACTATTGCCCCTGTGTGATTGAAAGACCTCCACCAGCTTAGGCCCTGTTTATTGTACATTTGCATCCCTCAGTTCCAGGATGCTGCGGCGAACTATCAGTGGCCAGGCGGCTCATATCTGGGCTGCTATAATTCGGTTTTTCCTTCCCCACTCGGGTGCCTTCCAGCCTGCGAGAGAAGCTCCAGGCTATAGCCAATCATTTAGTCTGATTGACCAGGATATGCTCTGATCGATATCTCGCACAAGGCCCCACATGGTGAGAAGACAATTTAAGTGTTTGTGTATTTCCGGCCTGTATTTACACTGGCATTCAGCGTGAAATACCAAAACACTCCATTTGGAGTATTAAGAGGACAGATAATCTAGATTAGTATTGTGTTTTGCTTAAGACAAAGATGATGTTGTTTGACAACTTTAAAATGTATGCACATTTTGTGTCAATCAGAAGCCTTCTGAGTCTTCTTCTTCTACCACTGAAGAGCAGATCTATTAACAAAGATAATTGCATTTGGATCCATGCCCTGAAGTGGTCAACTATGCAATTTCACTAATTCATCCTGGTGAAAGGTTGACCTTAAGAAATGTAATTACACACACCTGAGTTACACAAGAGCCCGAGAGGTCCGCAAAACGTTTACTGGTTGAAGAAGGTATAATCACCAGAAAACAATTAGCCCGTTGTAGTAGTAGTGGAGAGTTCTTTCAATGCAGCTTCTGGCTTTAAACAAACAACAGATCATGAGAACACTGCTGGATGCTGTCAATATCAAAACTTCAGTCATTTTTATAAGTGCAATGATTAAGAAAGTCGTTAAAATATTCTGGAAACACAATGCACCTGCTTCTGTTTAAGGTTATACAGTGGCAAGCAGCATTAGTTCTACATGACCACGTGGAATTAAGTGGTTTGGAGTAACCTGGTATAAACACAAATCATTTATGAATTTTAATAGGCCCGCCCATACCTCATAACTATGCATGACTTCATACTTTTATAATTGACAGGAAATATGAACTAGGCCAGGGGTCGCCTATTAGAATGACTTTTCATTTAATTTTTTGACAGCCCAATACACAAATGCAGGCTGGATTTCTGGAGCAAAATTCATGTAGTGCACCAG
Source organism: Notolabrus celidotus (assembly GCF_009762535.1). Taxonomy (NCBI): domain Eukaryota; kingdom Metazoa; phylum Chordata; class Actinopteri; order Labriformes; family Labridae; genus Notolabrus; species Notolabrus celidotus. Next base: position 17,628,818 of record NC_048281.1, on the reverse strand, counting down.
GAAACCTTTTCTGGTGAAATCTAGCAGCAATCCCCCTGAGGCCTGGACCACCTCTCTTATAATTACACACTGTAGTACACTTTGCTGTAGTGAAGTAGATCTGCCTCACACAATTCTATTTGTCCATTAAGGTGTGTTGTTTTAGATGCATTTAAGTGATTAAAAATGAAACTCACGGAGAGAGAGAGGTGCACATTCACATCCTCCAGTAGTGTTGCAGGTATGTTGTGCAGACTTATATCACTTTTACACAGTGAAGTCAACCGTGCATGCTAAGCAAATATAGTACTGCTCAAGTTCAGCATAAGGTCAAGAAGACCCTCCCAGTGTCGTCAACACCTACCCTAACCAGGGCTGGTCCATGGCAGAGAGGTGTTTATGCACAATAGAACAATATACCGTGGGAGGTGGAGGAATGTGGGCCCGATCACCCCCCTTTTAGCACAAGCTAAAACTCATTGTATCCCTAAGATGTAAATCCACACCTCTGGGCTGTAAAAGTTCTACAAAGAGGCTTCTTGACCGAGTAAATTAACATTCATCCCACTCGCAATTAAACAGACAGACTGACATTGTCGCTCCTACATGAGCGCAACACTGGGGGCTTTGTTGACATGGCGTCTGGACAGAGGAAAAACCAGAGGAAAATATTTTCAACTGAGTCATCGACTGGACATTGGTATCTGGAGAAGGGACTCTGAGTACAAAACAAGAGGCTTTAAAGCTGTGTGAGAGATTTGGCTGTTGTTCACTATCTCTTGGGATACTGTTAAGATCGTAGCACACAAGAAGAAGAGCAAAGTGTCAACTCCAGATTTATATTTTACTGTTTTTTTGACCAATTACAGCGTGTTCGACAACTGTTTTTCTACATTGGCAAGAGAAAAAATGTTTCTATCATTGTCCACATGTATCCACATTTGGGCCAAATATTAAAAGTGAATTGGACTCACTCCACAGCAGATGGTGCTGCTTGTTTGTGCAATTTATAGCTCACAAAAAGGACTTCATAACACAGCACAGAGACATAACGTCTTCACATAAAGCTCATAAAAACCTATGTACAAGAGTAAAAAAAATATGATGATCGCAAGAGAAAATGCCTTTAAAAACCACATCTGTGAGCAAACATAAACACTGTACAACACCCACATAAGAACACATCAGTGGAAGCATGAATACATTACCATCTGCTGCTTTTAATCCCAGACAGTTACAGTAGTGGCATGTTTTGGTAAAAGGATATCATTAATCATGGGTATAATCAGATGACATCAGGTCATGGCCCACTAAGTGTGTTTTCCTCATTATGGTAATATGGAGGAGAGGGGTGTGTTTCCACCCCTCTTCTTCTTCCTCTTCTTCTTTTTTTTTTTACTTTGACACTTCTTTTCATGACAACCTACTCCTGATGGAGGAGGGAGGAGCAGATTATAAGCTAGGACACAGCTGCTTTGTTTTCAGTGAGTTGTAACAGTTATTGCAAGAAGGATCACAAGAATTCACCCAGGTGTTTTTGTGCAAAGCAAACTAAAAGAGAAAAATAAAAAAAAGAAAGTCAACTTTAGTAATCAGACTGTCAAGAAACCTTAGGATGATGTTAAAACATTTTAAATATGCTAGAATATTCTGTAAATATGTATAATATAGCTTTTTTTTAACCCTCCTGTTATGTTCGTTTCGGGGCATATTTAATGATCCAAAAGTGTACGAACCCAAAAAAATCCAGACAAACATTTTTTTAAGCTCATTATTAAATCCATTACTAACCATTTAAATCAATATATAGTGCAATGGTGTTCTTTAATTCTCAAAGATGTGTATTGCAAATGTGTGAAATTAGCCATTTTCATTGTATATGTTATTTACGCTAATTAAGCCAAGCAGAAGAAGTTTCATAGCGAAATAACACTTTTAACATTTTGGTTTTAACTTTAAAATGGGTCAGTTTGACCCATAACATAACAGGAGGGTTAGAAAGTGTATGTAAAGCACAGTTTGTGTGTCTTAGAGATGGTCTGCAAAACTTTAGATGATAATCCAGCATTGGTTTGGCTTTATATAAAGGACATATGAGGCTTTACATAAATGTCATCTTCAATGATTTCTGAGGCTGGAATCCAAAAAATGTTGATAAATAGTGGCTCAAATCTTCATAAAGTGAAATCAGACTTTGTGATTTTAGGCTGGATTTCACATAATTCTAGCCCCAGTCATTTAAAATGCCCTCCAAAAGCAAAACTGATTAAAAGAAAGTTCAAGCATGCATCATTGTAAGAATTATGTTTAACTCCTGAATAAGTCAGTTTGATGAGTTTGCTCATCTCTAAAATGATTTCCTTGTCATGTTTTGGTGCCATCAGATCTTAAATCAAGTCAACCCCACATTCAGCTTATGAATAGACCCAGAGCATTTCTGTGGCAGTAGAAAATAAACCCTGAGGCTACTTACTGTCTCCTTGATATATGAAGTTTGTGGTTTTGATTGTGTGTGATTATGTTCTGGGAGAATGACCTTTAGTGGCAACCGTATTGTAATATAATGAGGATGTGTCAGTCGGCCGGAGTACAGTGATGAGTCCGGGGCCAAGCGAGCAGCGTTTAGAGCATCGATCCACCACCACCATGAGTATAGAGGAGAATCTGAAATATTTCAACGCCTCCTTCTCCTCGATATACAGGTGGAGACGAGATCTCATCGAGCTGCTCTGAGGCACTGGAGGCAGCCTGAGCGGTCGAGTACAATAAGAAACAAGACAGAGGTTTATGGACCCTCTGGTCTGTGATTAATGAAGAGCAATACATGGGCCTGTTTTTTCCCTGAATCATAAATAAGAATAGCAAAGTTATTGAAAAAACTGTGCTCAAAGTAAAACAACTCAAATTTGAACATTTCCATCTTATGGTTTTTCATTAAACCAAATCAAACAGTAGTTCTAATATAATGTGTAGCTATGAATATGTAAATGTACAGTGAAATGATGAATGTGAAAAAGATGAAAACAGTTGGTGCAGAGGTGGTGCAGATTGATATGTTGATGGATTCTCTTACCTCCACCTTCTCATTAACTCTGGCCTGGGTAATATGACCTGAGAGAGATTTTCTCCTCCTACTTCAGCCCTAACACTGAGGCTCTAAGCCCGGCTCAGTAAGCCCTGTCTCATAAAGCACAATTAAGTGGGCCAATCAGACGAGGCTTAAAGTCACTCTTCTTGTGCCTTAACTCCATAATTAACCACAACACATCATCAGCAATGAATCAGCCCTGTAGATTTCAATCATAATCATAGTCAATGGCAATGTTGTAATTTGCTGTGACTTTTTCTTCAAGCACTACTTGCTGTGATTTGGACTAATAGGATTTTAAATCAATATTTTTTAGTCAGGTTTGGTTTTCCTGAAGACATAAAGTACACAAATAAGAACTCTGGTTTCAGTTTGAATGTGATTCTGTGTGTTGGTTGAATGTGATTTGAGCATGTAGTGAATAGTTTATCTCTGGGGTGTGAGCCCTAACTATGGAAGCAGAGCACTAGTGTAACATTAATCACCAAAGTATTATGGCTCATATCCTTGGACAGCACATTAATTCAGGTGGCTATTAGGCTGCCTCGCAGCCAACCTTCGAAAAAGGTCCACATTGAAATTCAGTTGACAGTGTACATTGTGCAGAAAGCTAACTATGGTGTTACTGCATTCCAACAATAAGCAAAACAAATTGCAGATATGAATATAACCCATATGCGAGTATATTTAGAGGAGCGGGAGCTGCAGCAAAATGTGAACAGTGGACTTCAGTCGGCAGTGTGTAATCACTCTGGACCAGCACAACAGTCTCCTCTGTATTTCTTGTCAATAGAGACAGACGCTCTACCTGTAGATGGAAAATAATAAAAAAAAAAGGCTGAAGAAACACCAATTAGAAAGGCTCTCTCTCCTGCACTCCCTCAGAAAAGCCAGGCTCCGCTAAAGGTCAGCCTGAAATTTGAATGACAGGGCCAAAGTCTTTTACTCATAATTTTTGTGTTTGCAATAGATTTCGGAGCAATTCACAGCCTTAAAGGCCTTAAGTGGAACAGCAATTAATTGTAATGAATAATCTGACAAATCTGGTTGACATATGGCCGCTAATACTCCTCCTTTCTAAAGGGAGCAGCGGAGGGATTAGATTACCTCAAATGAAATCTGGGAGCGCTGTGCCATCTGCATGTACAGGGAGAGGCAGCACACGTACAACAGGACGTGGGTGGAACCGAGGGTCTGCTCCCTGCTGCTCCGGATCCCTCAACCTCACCAGCAACTGATCTGGGAATAGGGCCTGTTTTCTCTTTTTTTTTCTCGCCTTATTGAACCAGCTGCCTCTCATGAAGTAAAACGCAATAATGCTGCGGCGTTGCCAAAATCGAACACACCGAGAAAAGCAAACAAACATGACAGAAGTGATAAGTGTTGTGCAAACATATAAACAACACTGCCGAGGCGAGCCATCTGAGCGCAGTGAAGCCATTACTTTATTAAAAGCATTTAAAAGTATGATGAATTACCATGCCTCATATGGAGCTTCACATCTGTTCCTTGCTTTATCTGTAAAGCTAAACTAAGTATCTTGTATTATGTACAGTAGCTGTAAGACATAATAGGTGCGTGTAATGAGTGGCCAGTTGAATAATGGTTATGTAACTGCATAGTTAGCATCATATTTTTAAACTGATGGCATGTTTTGTGAGATAAAAATGAAAATAAAACCTTTAAGTAAGACAAATAAGACATGGAGTACAAGTATACAGTAGTAGAAGGGGAATACTCAGACAAACTTGAAGTACTTCAAAACTGTACATGATTTGAGGGAATCTATCAATCTTTTTTATCCAGCTTTGTTAGACACTTGATCAGGATCAGAATCAGAATCAGAATCAGCTTTATTGGCCAGGTATGCTTGAACAAACAAGGAATTTGACTTTGGTAAACTGTAAACTGTGCTCTCTTTATACAAAGGCACGAGAATAAGGCATACAAATAAAAATAAAAATATAATAATAATAACAATAACATCAGCTATACATACAAAAGAACAACAAATAGGCATGACTAATATGTACAGGCTAAAATAATATGATAATAGTGCAGTGGTGAGTAGTGCAGAGGTAGTTTTACATTAAAGAAGTATATGTAGATGATAGTAAAATATTAAAATAAATAGAATATATGAATTCTGCTTGGAGAATTGTTACATTGTATATTCACATGTATATTTAGTATTGATCAAACAGGTATGACACTGTTATGAGTGTGTTATTAGTGTTCATCAGAGTGACAGCTTGGGGGAAGAAACTGTTCTTATGACGGGTTGTTTTGGCGCACAGTGATCTGTAGCGCCTGCCAGAGGGGAGGAGTTTGAAAAATTTGTGTTGCTGCGGTCAGTCTACTTGATTGAACAAATCAACAGCCTCATAACATCAAATCATTTCAATTCAATGAAAAGTGCTCCAGTAATTTCCCCCTCTGCCTGTTAACAATGTGTCAAAATAATGTTTGTGTGCCCATTTATTCTATTCTATTTATTTGGAGAGCTCAAAACGTTCAGATTTTTGGCAGTCACAAACAAAGAAAGATGAAGAGAGGAGGTAAATAGAACTGAAACAGCAAGGACATTTAAAAACATGAGGCACTGACTAAAAGAGATGTCAACCAAATTGAAGAAAACAGCCAAAAAGGAAATGAAGGAGAACACACTACTGGGAGCTTAGTGTCAAGGTCCTACTCTACCTGTTAGGATCCTTACCAGTATAGTGAAACATTTTCTCCTACATAATTAACATGCAGCTGGCTGCTTAAATACTACAGAGAAACCTGTAATGACAGGTGCAATGATGGAGCAATGTAAGAGTTTGGGGGTCATAAAAATGTCTGATATGCTTTAAATAGGGCCACCAACATTAGAATAGCCTGGTCTTCAGCTCTGTGAAACAATGTATTGGTGGGAGTGTGCTGCAGTATCAACAGAGCTGATATGTGTAATGGCGTCACACTGTAAACTCCTGCTAAGAGCCTGATAAAGAGGCAGCCTTCTGCAGGATGTCTATTAACAGCCAGCTGACATAAGCAAGTGCCTCAGCACTTTCATTAAAGAGGGGAAATCCTGCTCTCAGAGTTTACTTTCACTTTTTCTCAGGCTTGTGAGTAACGTGGAGACCAACAAATGACAAATACATGTTTTTACTCTAAATTCCCTTAAGAGGTTGGGAAAAATAGTTTTCTGTCTAGGACAAAACATATTTTCTGTCTACCAAGACTTAAATGAGAAAAGTTATATCCATCACACCTCTCTTACATTTTTTCAAATCTTCAGCTCTTAGTGGGCCCAGGAAGTGTAGCACCATAATCGAAGTAAAGACAGAATCAAGCTTGGTCCAATCGAAGAGAAGAGGTGTTGTCCAACGTTTTCCCTGAACTGAAACAACATTGTGTAAACTATGTTGTCCCTTAAACCTGAGTATTCCAGTGTTGATTCGCCTGTAGTGAGTTGCCATCAATTTAGCAAACACTATTAAATTCTTCAATAAGTTTAACCTACAGATCTATGGCAATTGAAACACTCCAAAATAGTGTGTTTGAAGTTGATATCTTAAAGCACTTTGGTGATATCTGTACTCTGTGTGACACAAAGTTAGTACTAATTTGGACTTGTCAACTGAGCAGTCTGGGATATTTTTAAAGTGAAATGTGCCATTCAAAAGCACAGTGGTGTTTTTGTTTTGTTTTTATCTTGGATGCTGCGGCATAACTGCAGGGTGCAGAAAGGAACAAAATAGTGTGTGATTTTTAAAAAAGAACGTGTTAATTACCTATTCCCATCACTTATTGCTGACAGCCCTAGTTTTGATCAATGTAATTGCGTTTTTTTTAAATGCTGTTATGTTTGTGGAATACTTTTATGTTTTGCTCACAAATACTGTTCAGTTTTTGTGAAATGTTATAGAGTTTTTTTAAATGTCTTTGGGTTTTCCCCACAGGGCCTACATAGTTTTTGTCCAGTACCTCATGTAGTCTATGTGGTTACTTAGCAAATACTCCTGGAGAATCATTGCATTCTACTTAAAATAGCAAGTTACATTTCAATATTCAGTTTTTCAAGCTGGTAAAACAAATATACAACTTGTTCATTATGAGACCTAAACTTATGGTAGCTAATTTGCCATTCTAGCCATACTAGCTATTTCATCCTGTCTAAGCCTTAGTCCAGCCCAAACCTTTAGCTGGTAGTAGCTGCCATACATAAACAAGAAGTGCTTTTTGCCATCTTTAAATCTATCTAAAAAGTCAACTTTAGAGATGCCAGTATAATTAGTTTAACCCTCCTGTTATGTTGCGGGTCAAATTGACCTATTTTAAAGTAAGAAAAAAAAATGTTAAGTACTTTTTCACTATGAAAAATCTTCTGCATGGCTTAATTAGCGTGAACAACATATACAATGAAAATGGTTCATTTCATACATTTGTAACCCCCCTGCATGTTTATATTACATAGATACTGTGCATGGGTCAGTTTAACCCAGCAGTCAAAGTGGAGGCTAAAAGGGGTCAGAAGTGTCAAATACTAAATGTTTCTTTGCAACTGTGTTACATATTTCACCCCAATCACTTTCCAATGTGCATAAAAAAGTTTTAACATGACCTTTCATAAAAAACGAGTGAGTTATTCTCATTGAACCATGATCTATGAGATTTCAAGAACACCAATGCACTATATATTGATTTAAATGGTTAGTAAGAATGAGATTTAAAAAATGTTTATTGGGATTTTTTGGGGTTCTGACACTTTTGAATTATTAAATATGCCCTGGGTCAAGTTGACCCAGGAACATTATTGTTGTCCCTAAGAAAGGAACATAACAGGAGGGCGAAGATGTTTTGCTTTTTAATGCTATTCTTCAGTGAATAGGCTAGCCCAACCACAGACCCATTTCAAATACTATTTAAGGATCACAGACATTTTGTTAAAGGTATTTTCTCATCAAGGTCCATCACAAAACATCCTGTACAGTTGTAGGCAGTCGGAGTGTTTGTAGTGATTCAGTGTTAGTCAGTGTTGAGCGGAGGTGGAGTTCTAAGAAAGTGCTTCTGCTTACATCTGCCTAACCAGCACTAATGTGAAAAAAATTCACCTAGAAAACACAGGCTAATCACCTCATCCAGATGCAGAGGGTGTCAGCTCACATATCAGTCACTGCTGGCTGTTTTATGATCATCACTTTAACCTTGGTGTAACTCTGATACACAACACTGGATTGGCTCCATTTACTCCACCTGACAGAGGGCAAAAAACAACAATGCATAATCATCCTTTTCTTCCTATAAAATGCTCTCTGAGCGGATAGTTCAGGAGCCAGGTCTCATATTTAATTGCAGGAATTGAATAAAGAACCTTTTTTTTTCTCTCCATGAGGTGCTGGTGTGTGGCTAGCATAATTGCCAGGGAACAGGTCTTAATTTAAACCGGGGGGTAATTATCATGCAGAGCATACCCACCCAGAATGTTTGCATAACTATCACAAGCGTTTTCATAAATGATGCTTTAATTAGTCTTAATTAGAATTTGTTTAAGTCAGCAGGGAATGCAGGGCCCGTGAAATGATGTATGTAATAAGCATCAGGGCCTGCTCTGTTTTTTTCCTTACTTGGGGAATAGAGCTGACAAAATCACATCACATTAAATTGATTCAGTCAGAATTAAAATTCTTATGGTATTAATTAAATGGGGGAAGATCTCATTAGCAGGCTGTGTGGTGAGGGAGAGACCCTCTCTGCCAGCAGATGTGACGGTGTCAGAGCTGCTGTACACGCTCGCCATTAGGGCCCTGAGATGAGGGAGGAAAAGTGAGAGAGGAAAGAAAAGGAAAGGAAAGAAGGAAGGAGATGAGTTGAGAATAACAGAAGAGGAAAAAGAGGAAAGGAAAGGATGTGTGAAGGGAGACAAAAGGGGGAAAGCAATGAGGAGAAAGGGGGAAAGGAGAGTGGAAGGCAGTGTGTGTCTGTGGGAGGGGGAGGAGGAGGAGGAGGAGGAGGAGGAGAACGAGGTGGCAGCATATTAATGGGCTGTGGGCTCCTCACCATCTATAGCTTTATTTAGCTTCATTTGGTCTATTTGGCTGGAGGAATTCAATAAGAGGAGAGCTAATGACTTGACCAGATACCCTGTTATCAGCACTGATGAGACACCCTCTCTGCTTGACTCTTTATACAGCTACAGCCGTCTAATAGGCCTCTGGAAGAGACTGCTACCCACACTACAGTGCAGACCTCCCTGGAAATATATAGAACATGATTGTGCCTCAGGGAGCTTTGCGTCTCTGTTACAGGGCTCACCTGATCCCATTGTTAGGGAGCTAATAGCTATTGATACTCTTCTTAAGGAAGTGAACTGCATAATAACAATCCAGTTCAGAGGGGTAACTGTACAGAGGATTTCTTCTTTTATCCCATTGTGTTTTCTAACTTGTTTCTATGTCTTCCAGGTAGTGCTTGGCCATCAGGTCAGCAGATAGTGGGGATAAGGAGCAACAGACACATGGTTGGATCCCTGAAGAAACTACCAGTTCAACTTGAACAAAGATAAGTTAAGTCCACACACGTATTCCATGCCACAAAAAGTGCCACTGATGTCTCAACTTGGGTCTACTCAGGTGAAATCTTTGTTTGTTTGTTTCTGAAGCACACCTACGTATAGCTCCAAACACTGGCAGGCGGAGAAGCTCTTTGATGTTAGGTGTAAACCACGAGTGCTGCCAAAGGTAAGAAGCATCCATAAACTATCATTCAACTACAACAACAAGAAATGCACAACGGAAAAACATAGCAAATACAATTATTTTCATCTTCAGATGGTAAACAATGTAAATACAATCCACGTCTGGTACAGGGACCCTTTGGAAGTAAATCCATCAATCAATCAATCAGACTTTATAAAGTGCTTTTCATACAATGATATTGTAACACAAAGTGCTGTACAAAAGAAATAAAAATAACCCCCCCCCCCATCCTAATCCCATCCCAGCCCCGACCCCAAAACCCACCCACAATCTTAAAGTGAAGATCATAATATATGCAACAATAATAATAAAAACAATACAAATAAAATAAATAAATACAAATAAAAAAAAGAAGTTGCTAAACGAACTGAGGAAACGCTCTCATGATATCTTAATGAGGAAACACTGGAGGTAAAATAAGATGTTAAAACTCAACATAAGAAATTAAAATCACCAAAATAAAATACATTTCCAAGATAATAAAACACTAAAATATTAAACCATAAATTGAAAATAAGATGCTATACTTCAAAAATAAATAAAATAGAATAAAAAGTGACTCAAATTTGAACTAGATGATAAATAAATAAATAAAACTGTTGATGAGAATAAAACTCAGTTAAAGGCGAGACTAAAAAGGTAGGTCTTGAGTTTGCTCTTAAAAATGTTGATGCTCTGTGCAGCCCTCAAAGAGATCAAAAAGGAAACATTTTTCATTTCTAAAGACAGTTCTTAACTGTTCTCATTTTGTGGAAAACTTTAAATCGATAAAAGCAGTAAGGAGGGATCACATCTGGTGAAAATACCCCATTTTTCAAAAAATGTTGTCGCAGTTTGTCAAGAAATATATGTATATTAATGTAAATTTACAATTGGAAATGCAAGGTTGCACACAAAATGATACAATACAATACCTCAGACCGAATACCTGATGGTGCACGCTAATGATAATATGATATAGTTATCCTGCTATTGCTGATAAATTGCAAACTAATATACAGGATCACACCCATGTGTTCTAAAAATGTGTTGCTTTCGTCTGTCACTTATAAAAATGAGTATAAGTCAGGATTGTCTGGGTTGGATGCTAATACATGAAATTAATGAGTGGGGTAACTCACTGTACGATATAACACCCAATAACTGATGGCCCACAGTAACGATAGTATTACAATACAGTGATTTTGGAGTCGTTGATAGATTAAAAGTCAATCACATAATGATACATTACAATATCTAAACACCATTTGATATCTGCTACAGTATCAAGTTATGGAGAAAATATCTATTCTTATGCTTTTATCTGAGGCCTCTAAATGTCAGCGCCTTAAAAGTAAAGATATAAAAATACTCTCTTTGGAGTAAGAGATTGTCACCTGTTTTTCAGATGTCTGAACAGCTAAGAACACAAAACAGAAAAGGTATGGAAAAAAAACACCTACATAATATTCACACCTATACAAGATCTGGTAGAAACTTAACCCATTTTTGGGGATATATTTTCTACATTTAGTCAGTAAGTGTGGCTCAGAATATGCCTCATGTGTCCCACAGATTAAATAATACAAATAATACACTGTTGACTTTTTATTACTGCGAAAAAGATCCCTCTTAGGTTCCAAAACGTCTCAGTAAAACACCTTAGGCCTACAGTATATGGGGCAGGCATTGTAAACGCTGGAAACAGCACCCTGTATAGAATCCAATGAAAATGATAATAGAGGAAACAATGGCCTCAGGCAATGTAGCAGCAGTCTAGCACTGCCGGTGTTACAAGGCATCACTTTCCCTTTATTAGGAGTAAGCATGACCGTTAGTAGGCCCTGCATAAATATTTGGGGTAAATACACAGTATATCATTTTTCTTCACACTTGAATTGCATTATGATTTCCATGCAGACTCAGGTGAACCGGGGTCAGGGGACTAAATTAAGTGGGTCCTGGAAGCAGCTGCAATGCTTGCTCTCTTTAACCATGCTTGGCTGGTTAAGCTATCAAAAGCCGCTTGTACATGCATCATAAAAAACACAGTGTGTGTGTTTAAAATTGTATTAAAATGCTGTTGACCCTTAAAATTAGAAAGGGAAACGTGCAACTCTTTGCATGGCAATTATTTCATGTCCATCTAGAGCACAGTAGAGTGGCGACGTACGACTGAGGCCCCCTTGAAAATTTATTGACAGGCGGGCAGAGAAGTGAGGTGGTTCGTTTATGACAATGGGGCGTGATGACATCACATCATAAAAGCTCTCCGCAGGGTCAGATTGCAGGTTTGAGTCTTTGTGTTTGCTATGCATGAAAATATGAGATGTAGAGTGGGTCAGTGGTTGACATCGCTTTCTTGTGATGTATTGTGACATCTGCTGCTATGCTGTTTTTTTGAATGCAGACGCTGGTGGTTCAGTATGATACTAGTTGGGGATCTTGATCCAGCATGTTCCTGAGGAGAAATAACACAAATAGTTTTGAAGGAAAAGAGCTGATTTTATAGTTTCAACATTCCTTTGATCCACATTTATTTGGTTGAAAATTTCCAGATTGCATAAAGAAAATTCTTTCCAGCTGACCTCCTTATTTTTTCAGAATTCTCAGATTTGTCTATATGATGAAATATAACACGACAACCGACCTTTGACAACAGGTAGAGAGGTTGGGGGTGACCGCCTTTAGTGTATCCGGGGTTGTATTATGTTGCTGTGGGCAGTGTTGCAAATGAGTAAACAGAAATCTATAACAACATTGCAGTTCCATAATTTTTTCATTAGTGATGAATTGCCTGGGTTTGCTGGTAATTTGATACAATTGTATCAAAAAGACATTTGATTTTCTAACTTTGAGTGCAAGAAAACACACAACACAAACATCTACTACATACACATCACGTCTACATGCATATAACTTAACGCATGGTTAAGTAAGAATTATAGCATTAGCATTCTAGCATTTGTTCCATTCATTAATGGTACAACATCCAGCAATGGGTGCAAGCTCCTTGAATGTCCAAACTCAATGCTTAAACTGTAGGAAACACAGGCTATTATGATAATGTAGCTTACTTATAATAATTAGCTGTTGTATATTCATTAGCCTTTTAATTGGTTAACTCAGGGGACCACCAGCAAGCCCAGTCAGTCAAATACACTAATGATACACACACATGCGCACATACACACAGAAAGACCTTGCAGAAGTAACCTCCCCATGAACTTTAGTAGAGCACTCTCCCTCTGATCACTCCAGCTTTCCAATACAGCTGTCAGTTTGTGCCAGAAAAGCAAGCTGTAACTCTGAATGTGCAGAGGAAGTACCTGTGACATCTGCACTGACATGCTGGTAGATAATCCTCCATGTGATTGTCGCACAAATTGGGGGTCAGCAGCGCTGCAGACAGGGGGAACGTGGCGAGGGACACAGAGGAAATGTTCAATCACGGGCCAGCCCATTCGGGAGCGTCCCTTTTCAGCCTCTCCAGCCCATGGTTCATCTCTCTCTCGTGCTCTCGCTCTCTCTTTCTCTGCCCACAGCTGCCGGGCTTCCACTGGGAGGAAGCTGTATTATGGCTGGGTTAATTTACTGATTAATATCCAGACACTAGATCCAGCTTTCCCCAGATGGCCAATTAAAAACTACAACTGGCAGCGTGCATAGGCCTGGCAGCAGGTTGCCGTCGGGCCCAGGGCTGGAGGCTGTGACAGAAGGTGTGGGTCCTGTTTGGGCCTGAGTAGGAGCCGTGGACTATCTTACTCTTTGACTCTCCACACCAGAAGGACAAAATTAAGCTGTGGTACTGAGTGGAACATGGAGAAAGTTGAGCTGCAGAGAGTAGAGATATTATAGGAATCCACTGAAAATTAGACTTTTTGAACAGAAAGTTATGGAGAGTTTATCACATACACAACTTTGTATGGCACAACTAACTTCTGTGGTATGAAGTCAGTATAAAGTAGGTAATATCATAAGATAAATAATTTAGTATAAGCAATACTTGGTACAAAAACAACTGGACTGACTGAAATAATCACTTTACCTATGAAACATATTGACACTTTTTCATTATGCATACATACATTACAGAGTAAAAACACACCCTGATACAAAACGTGTAGAAACAAGCCTGGATACCTCAATTAACATATATACTGCATGTAAAGTTACTGACTAAATACGAAATGACATAATTTGACATAAAGAATTTAAAATGCATGATATGAATTATTAAAATTATGCAAATTGAATTCAACATATAATAATAATAATAAATAATACCTAAGTTTTATATATCACTTAGTTTCTACTATGTTCTTTTCATAAATTGTTTTATTTAATTTTTTTTATGTAAATTACTGTTTCTACCACAAATATTACATAATTCAATATAAACGTTATACCTTGAATAGAAAAAATTAGAATTAAAGATACAATTTATATCAATATTTACCTTTAAATAAACTCAAACATAGTGAATTACCCATAATTACTGTATGTAATGAATGTATGTGATCTATTTCAAACTCTAATTTGTCTTTTCATGTAATGTAAAATAGAAAAAAAATCCAATATATTCATAATATCTGGATACAGTTCAACCAAGAAGCTTCATTCCTATATTTCTGAAGCATGCTGTCTGCAATAAAAGCCAGCCTGCAATGGAGCAGTGTTAATTTCACTGTAATAACCCTCACATTATGAGACACTGCTATATTTAGACCAGGGCCATTTGAATACAGGTCTTGTCTTAATACTGACACAAACCTTATAAATGGGGTTGGGTCACCATGGAAACACTGTAAATACAATGGCCGCTGCTGCTGGGAGAGGATGGGTAATTAATAACTGGATTACAGAACAGAGACAGAAAGCAGGACAGACGCATGCAGCTCCTTGGTCCCTTGATAAAGGAGAGTTTAATACAAACAGTTGTACTTCTACTGGGTCAGCTAAACCCGGGCTATCTGGGCCATCTCTGTTCAAAGAGAAAAAGGCCACGGACAGAATTGATGGCCCATTTCATTATGTAATTGCCTCTTTAACTTCCTTGTTCTGAGCAATCGCTCTTTAAACTCAAGCTCAAGGTAATATATGCAGAGATATGAGGCTAGTCTCACAGACAGATAATTCAGTAAATAGCTGTAATCTTTGCATCACCTTTAACCACCCTGGAGCTGGCTAATATGTCATCCTAAAACCGTGTGGAGTGCTAGAAATTTGCGGTACATAAAAAAACTGAAGAAGAGTTGTACATCAAAACAGAGCTGATCTGAATCCTCCAGGATCACACAGACCTGAGTGGAGGAAGCTCTCTGCTGCTTCTGTTGCTTCTGTTGCTGCTGCTGCTGCTGCTGCTTCTGCTGCTGCAGCTGCTGCAGCTGTGGATATCAAAAGTGTGGTCCGGTGCTGGAACAAGGCTCTAGACAGCCTTTAAGCTGCCACCCTCAGTGTCGGGGTACAAGGAGCACAAAGCTGGATATGATTACCTACAAGAAGAGCGATGCTTCTTGCCCTTCCACCTTTGAACTTAAGGTGTACCCTACATAGAATCAAAGTAAACACAGAGCCCCTGTTCAGAGCCTCTGAAGTGGGGAGATGTGAGAACACAACACGAGTGACCCGCTTCCTTTCATTTCCCTCTTCATAAAGATCCCACAAATGAAAAAAAAATTGCGATGCAACTCAACAAAGCAGTGGTGGGAAGGCTGCGCTCTTATTGAAGGGTCAGTAGTAGGATCACTGGGAGAAGGTCACCAAAGAGCCCAAATTCACACCCCATAATTGAGTAACAGGGGTCGCTGATTACAAGACGTGCAGCATGGAGGAAGACAGGACAGTGGATGGAGCTGCGTTCACCTCGGGCTGTGTTGAAAAACAAGACAAAGCGCTGGAAGAGGGCTGTGGAGGGACAGCATATTGGATGGTCTTCGCAGGTCCACCACTGTGATAAAGAATGAAGACTTAATTAAGTGAACAGCCGGATCTAACAGGAACCACTATATCAGGCAGACAGAGAGAGAGAATCCCCTTTATGTAATTAGATCAATTGGGCATGAAGTGAAGAGGCTTCATCCAGGAGCAGTGTGTGGTTTTCAAGTGGGATCACTGACGGAGCTTTGATTACCTTTTGATTGTTAATGTGAAATTGGATTGAGGCACAACGGTATAAATCCCTTATTTTCTAATTAAGACTTTGAAGGATTGTTTTGTGCTTATTTTTCCCTTATACATGTGTGAATCTCAGTTTTAAGAAAATCTTGACCTTAATGTGCATCATAAATACTTTTTATAGCAAATGTGCTTGTCAAGTTCAAATCATTAGAGGTAATAAATGGCTTCTCTGATAATTCACCTGAGTGCTTTATGTCCACTTATTCGACCTATAAATTAACTTTAGGGGGACTTAGTCCCTTGTCATTTCAAAACAGAGCCTTTGAGCGGTGGCTCCTCAGATGTTTTTCAGCATATTACTCCCCAATATTAAAAAATACACCTCCATGATGCAATGTGCATTCTTTTTTAAAAGTCATATTTAAACAAAATATGTATGTGCACGCCTACTTATCCTGCAACCAATGGAACAAGTATCATAATTACTTCTCTACTGTTTGGTTTTTAGATAAGGACCCAGAGTCCCAACATGAGGCGTCCCCAGGGGAGAGGATAGTTCTGTGGCCCAGTGGAGCAGTAGAGTGCCTCTGTCTGTGTCTGTCTCCACACCTCCAGTCACAGACAGAGAGACGTTCCGTGAGGGATGGGCCCCGTCGTCCGGGGGAAACGGCTTGTGTCGGCCGCCCACACCGCGCCTCCTCTGTGTGAAATTGGCTGAGAGGATGTAGACATATTCCACGCACTGATCCATGGCTGAGTATAAACAAGAGAGGATCTCGCTTTCACTTGCAGAAGGTCAGGAAGCTTCCCCGTGAAACAGTAAGTGACACTGGCTCTTCTGCGCTCGCTAACCGTCTGACCGCTGGAACTTGACCCTCCCTTCCCCCTTCCCCGCCCTCCACTCCCTCTCTCCCCCCCCTACTGCTGTCACCCTTTCTCCCTTTCTCTGTGAGGGTGTCCTGTGTACATTTCTCCCACTCTCAGCAGGGTGCATTGATATTTAGTTCCTGGGTATGCCAACTTCATCAACAATTCCAGGGACAGATACTCAAATTCACATTGAGGGGCCGAGCATTCAGCCTGTGACTGAAGATCCATGACCGTCTGGCAACACCTGTAATACTGCACGTCTAAGCACCACCCTGAGACATTTATCATACTTTGAGATGGACAGATGAAAAAAAGAAATCCAAAAATCATCCTTGATGCCCATCTCACCTCTCACAGTGTCCAAAGGGTTGAGACAGAGGCAGGAGATCTTTGCATGAAGTCTGATTGCAGGCTGCAGTAAAACAGACCGAGGAAGGCATGAATGTAATTAAAGTGGCTGACACTTTTATGCTGGGTAATGGGAGTCCGGGGCCCAACTATTCCCTGACGAGCTCCCCTCACAGTATGGAGTACATTTTAATACCCACCCTGCACAATGACTTAAATGCAACTCTCAAGGCCTTCATGGAGATCTAATATTGATGTGTAAATAGGATAAATGCCTACATCCTGGGGTTTAAGGGACATAGTAAATAAACACTAGCTAATACACAAAATATATAAAACAGCTCAAGTTTCTTGAAACTGCAGAGAATGACAGGAATATAGAAAGGAATGTAATTTTTACTACCAGTGTATCCTAAACATTGTGGGAAAAAGTGATGAAAATATAATTTGCAATGTAATGGAAAACCCATGATACTGCATAATGTTTTCTTCAATGATAAAACAGCTGGTTTTTTTTATTATTATTTATTTATGTTATTATTTAGTACACATTGAAACATGTTTTGCAGCTAGTCAAAGTATAAGGCATTTTTTCCAGAAAGTAAAGAGGTACATAAAACAGGTATAAGACATTTGTCTAATCATTCTTATAAAATGAGGTGATAATTGTGGTGAGAGAAATAAATATTTTGTAAAAGAAAAATCAAAGCTTAGCAATGCCATTGTGAATAAAGGTAGTTTGCTAGGATTGGTAAATAAATACGGTCGTTGTCGTATACATCTATATACATTTATACACCCTCGCCTACAAGAAAACATTTAGAAACATATCTTTGTACATGTACATATCCACGTACCCATTCAGGGTGACGATAAATCAGTGAAGGAATGTAAAGAAACTTAAAGTAAATAAACTCTCATGTATACTTGTATCCAGGCTTACAGATTTAAATCATCACATATTGAGAAAAGAAAATAATTAAGTAAAGAACCTTGAAAAAACTTGATCAGAAAAAGTGATCAGTGAACAGATGAATTAGAATCAGCCTTGTCATTTGTGTCACAGTACAAACTCAAATTAACAACTTGGGACCCTATTATAACCACCCATAGTGATATATATAACAGAAAGAGAAACATGGGGGAGGACAGGGTCCAGGTCTGGCTGCTTGCATGTGTTCCTGAATCATGAAATCTTGTTTTGACAACAATGAACTATGTGCAATTTAAACAGCTGCTTTTTAACAAAAGAACTCACCTTAAGAAAATGAAACAGAACTTCCCTGAGTGGAATTAGGCTTAATGAAATCAGTCTCCCCTAAACAGAGGAAACAGATGAGTTGTGTAGCACACCAGCACTAATGTTAGGAAACAAATGCAGAGAGTAGAAAAACAGTTAGCCATCGTCCAATCAGTAATGTATTTGTTAACGCAGGTAGGAAGGAGGGAGCTTTTAGATCACAGTGGGGCAGATAATGAAGAAGTTAATAAGAGGAATGGTACCTTGAAATGTTCCTCAACCACCCAGGTCCCACAATTTAATCTGTAATAAATAATCCGGCATCATTGCAAGATGGCATCTCATAATGGCAAATGAAATATGCTGGTATGATAGGTACAATAAATCTGGATTTTCCTATGGTTCCCTCAGGCTAGGACAATATGCAACTATAGTGCTCTCTGTCAGGAAGAGCAGATCTCCGAGCCGTCATAAAATCTAAATGGGCACTAATTAGGCAAGCCTTCCCTCTCACACTTACTATTTCTATTGACATTTTCGGCGCGCCGTCCCCCCCTCCCCCTGCACCACCATAAGTCACTGAGAGAAGAACTCCCAGGATTGCAGAGCACAGGGCTGTTAAAGGGAAGTTCAACTTAGTGGTAATGAATAAATTTGCCCTCCCATGCAGTACTGTTTCTTTTGTCTTGGACCCAAGCATATTCATGCATGTAAATGGTAATTTGCTTTGTAACAACCGCCACCACTATGGTGAACACCAGAGCCATAAATATGCTTTGTAATTGCCTTTGATTAGTGACAAACTCATCCAGATTTGTCTAAAAAGGCCCAGAGAAAAGAAGAAATGATTGAATCATCATTTTATTTTCTCCTACAGCATACATTTCTAATACATGCTTTGTGGTTATATAAGAGTGTAACTTCTATAAATATCTTATTGCTAACCACGGTAATATTTCTCCATGCTGCAGACAGCATCAAAGTGTAGTTAATTTCTCTAGGCAGCCCTAGGTAACAGTGTGGTGAGGCATGGTTGGATCAGGTAAATATATATGTATGCATTCCTGCCTGCTTCAAATTAATAAAAACCTAATGCGTGCTTGGCACAGGACTGCTTGTTGAACATATGCTGCAAGCATGGCTAAGCCATCTGGCTCAGAGTCAAGTATTCCCACCAACTGTAGTCTTATGCTACCTGACAGTGGAAAAGCTTTATTCCCCTGGCATCGGGGGCACAAATGGAGAAATATTATTGAAATGATTATCTGCATCAAGACTCAGATTTGGGCTGACATTTCACTGGCTCTGTGTAATCCGAGGGGTTGTCTAGGAGAGGGCGGAGAGGGGGTTTGCCGGTAAGCCTTGGCGGGATGATTAATGAAGCCAGGATACTGGGTGGACCCAGCCCACCTCCACTCAGACCCAGGGGCCGAGCCCCGCATATGAAATTGGCCTACGCTGCTCATCTCCCTGGGAGAGAGCCACTGATGATCCTCCCGACACTGCTCTACCTGCAGTCACCAAACAGCACTCCAAAGCTGAGCCAGATCCAGGCTTAGGAGATGTTCTCCTCCCTCTGCGTGGCTGTGAGGGAGGGCTGAGGAACAGCATCCATACTGTCAGACACATTTCCTTCAAAGCATATTGACTTTTGCCTCTGGATGACAACTTTTCTGCTGTAATATATGAGTCAGTTTCTCATAGTTTTAAATCAAAGTTTAGTGCTTTGAAAGAGGGTAATTTTATCCTTGAGGAATAATACCTTTTTAAGTGAATCTTAAAAACTTTTTTCACATTTTTCAAAAAAAAAAAAAATCTTCAGATTTATAATGATACATAGCAGACATCATATTCTGTCATGTATGTTGTCTCCTGCATCCTGTGTATTTCTATTTAAAGCTATGCTCACCTTTTAATAACCATGAAGCCCTCTGTGCTTTACATCACTGCAGCAGTGTTGTTAAGACTCTCCCTCAGCCCCTTAGTCTTGATGGATGGGCCTGCGAAAGCCTCTCAGGACGCGGGTTACCGAATAACAGCAAACGAAATTCTTGACCAAGAAAAAAAAAAAAAAAGGCAGCAGTGACATGTGGCTCATGAATGAACACGAACGAAGGGGAGGCGAGTAATTCAAAAAAGCGAGGAACATCTTTAATCATTCTGTGTCGATGATTAGTCATAGACAATGTCGCTTTGTTAAAAAGTGTGCTGTAATTAATAACTGGAGCAGGACGGAACAATTGAGGGAGCGAGTGTCATGTGTTGTACAATACTGGAGAGGTGATTTCTAAATAGTGTAAATTAGGTGTTTACCTATTGTGATCCAGCCTGTGACACTGCAGCCTCTTTTTCCTGGAGAACAAGACCAAAGAGAATGATTAATTGCAAGCTCACTGGGTTTTACAGCTTCAAGAGTAAATCAACTTCCAAGAAGTGCTAACTTGCTAAAATATAAACTAATTTTAGGCCCCAGATATTAAAATATAATCCATCTTCTTCCTCCACAGGGAAAGCTAATTAGAAAATGTGACTGGCATAAGAGAGGAGAGGTGGAGGAATGGTGGGATTAGGCTCGGGAGCAGAAAATCACACCCTCCTGCTAAATCTTGGGATTTCTACACACTTCAAATCAACTATTTCTCATCGTGCCTCACCAGTTGTCACATTTCTAAAACAAAAGCATGAAATTGTGTTATACTCCAAATGGCATGTTAAGTTAAAAGATGCCTGGATTTTTTCATTAAATTGTGCATTTATAAAAGAATTTAGTGGTATAAGGGACTTATGGTTTTAAGTCACAATTATTTCAGCTTTTTTCTAAATCTCTCTGGGGTTTATATTTCAAAATCCACCTGGAACAGATCCTCTTTAGTGTAATAGTGAGGACACAACAGATGCAAGAGGCAAAAAGACGACCTGACTGAGGCTCGAATGGCATTTAGCTTTTGTGTTTTCTGTTAAAGATCAACAGTTCCTTGAGTACGATGCAATTAAAAGAAACATGTACGGGGAATATCTGTCTTATACTTCTATCTACAGAAAATAGAATCAAACTAGAAATTTGACAACAATTACACTAAATAAAACCCAGATTTTGTCAATTGAATTTAAATGTAACGCAAATACTCAAAACGTAAATCTTTGGATGTCATAGAAGGGGAAAATTAGTGTAAAATAATCAGTGTGAGAGTACACTACATGCAACATGACACAGTAGCAGTGTGCAACAGAGCTGAGTAGTCCCCGCCAGCCGAGCTCTCTCGAGTCCCAGAAGACAATCCCCTGAGAGCACAAACGCTCTGAGTGGTGACAGCTTAAAGGCAATAAGCCAATAATAAAGACCGGCAAAGTGGCCATGGGAGAGGCCTCTTTTCTATTCCTGCTTATTTCACAACAACACTGCAAACAAGTGTCGCTAAAGAGTCCGCAGCCAGGTGCACAAAGTTAAAGTGATGTCATTGAATATCTCCCCCCGACCAAGCATCGAGGAAGGAAGTAATTTTAGCGAAGAGTGATAAATTGACAATTTATTTTCAGCAGACCTGATAACCCTTTCAGTACAGGACTTAACTTCATAATCCATTTGCAGAGGCACATTTTCAGTATTTTAGTGCTATAATAGCCGTCCAATTGCTGCCAAGCTGGGTGTCTATTTGACTCCACCAGATGCATTGAAATGCTTTCCTACTGTCTCTAACTACTTAGAAACACTCAAAGGAAAATCTCTTGAGCAGAAATTGCACTTACTCTGGCTTAACTTTTATTTTATAACATATTGACATGCTACACTGAACAAAGGTAATATCATTTGAAGAGGAAAAAATGTAAACAAAAATAAAGATTTATGATGAAAGTATAAAATTCCAATAAAATAACGTCCCTGGAAAAAAAAGAAATGTTGTTGGATAGAAAGCAGCAAACACTGTCGACAGAGGGAAAGTGCACTCATGGCACTCTGGCCCAATTCCCTCAACCTATCACGCCAAACTTTGTCTTTTCATTCATCCTCTTTGTAATCAACTTTTCTTGCTGGAACTTTTAGTGGTGGACTCTAATGTTATTCTTTCACTTCAGTGCAGTTGTACCCTGTGAGGATGACAAATTTCCGGGGTACTGTGGTAAGAAGAGTGCTGCAGGGGAAGGCAATGGCCAGTCTATGATGGGGGGCCGACCAATAGAGAACTCATTTGGAATTCAGCACTGCAACATTGCCATCTTTTGGCCAGACTGTATACTCCTCTATAAAATCTCAGGGATACTTTTTACTCCATAGCCACAGTGAGGTCTGAAACAGCCCAACACAAAGGTATGTAACTGATATATTTCTTTGTTAAGACAGGGGAGGAATTATCTTTTCCTGATTATTCAGGGTAAGCATCTGTTTGATGTGTTTTATGTTCCATTTTAGGTCCTTATTATGGAGAGTATTCTGTTAAAATACCAAGAACAATGACTGCATATTTTATTTCTAGACAATGCAACCTGAAATGTAACTATTATAGTTAGTGGATTAAATATACAACAATAGTCACCTGCTTGTAAAATTGTGGACATTAAGCTCAGAAGTATTAAACACTGTTGTTCAAATACAAAAACTAAATTTCATGTGTTGCCTTGTAAAAACAATTGGACACATTTTTTGAGTCTAACCCAACATCCCCTCTTCTTCTTCAGGGAGTAAATCTACAAACATGCAGTGAACAGGAAAAGCTTGAGTGGGTCTACTTGTCCTCTACCTGAATAAATATTTGTCTGAAGCGCCCGTGCCGTCCTGTTTTCCCACGGTGGTGTATGGGACATCATGGATAAGGCAGAGGATGGGCTCTGACAGAGAGTGACAATTCATCCCTTCATCCCCCCCCTAACTGACATGTCACATTCTCTGATGACTTTATTGTGCTCCCTGTCACTGCACTTAATCTGTGTGTCAGTCAAGCCGGAGCAGCCCACACCAGCACCTCCAGACGGCAAAGCTAATACCCACCCTTTTAATGACATTACATTTGGAGTAATGCCATTCAGTATAGCACTGATATTATCTTCTATTTGCATCATTCAGCCAGTGACACAGCCAGAGTTTGGCCGATAAAGAGCTGGTCATTTCCCCATCCATTTCCACTCAGATGACAGATGTCAAGATGGAAACTGGCTATTATTTACTGTAGCCATGTTTTTATCACAGACAGACATGATGTCTCACTTTACTCAAAGCTGTCAGCAAATGCATCAAAACCTGTCTGGAAGTTTAGATTCATTTTGTTACCTTTTTGAAATTCAAATATATATCATTTTTTATTTTGGCCACAACTTTCAGGAGGGAAATCAAAAGTGCTGGTTGCCTGAATCAAGAACTGCTTGATTAAATGGTCGTACATTAAATTCCACTGTCTCATAAGACCATCATTTTTCAAACAGTAAAATGAATTATCATCATAATCCTCTCATAGCATCACACACAACATACCACTCTACAGTTCAACCCCTTTAACTTAATATTGCCTCCTGTGTTCTGACTCAGGTCTGGATGATGAGTAATTAATAATACCTACTTAGGCATGCCAAAATCTAATCAGGAAAATATCTATCTCCAAACCAATAAGTATGTGTACTGCGCTCTCCAGGTGCTGTATGACGTTGTAATCAACATGCCACGAGTAAGTCTGAGTGATTCAAATCCCTTCTGTAGTGCATTTGGTCCTGCTGTCACTGAGAATGAGTAAGCAGCGTTACCAGCCTATTGGCATTAAAGGTAACCAAATCTTTTCTTTTTTTTTCTTACTGACAGTGCATTTTGCTCCCATCAGAGCTCCAGTGCCTAATTAAATGTATTTAGCATCATAAATATTCCAGGGGGACAGGTTGACATAATGAATTAATGTCTTGCCTCAATACTAGAGCCTCATCGTTGCTGTGGGGAGAAAGTTAGCCCAATGCCACGTAAAAACTACAGCTTATGTCTTGTTGTAAAACAATGTGTTTGTTTGTCTTACTCTAAAAATGAAAATACATTGAATCCTGATTTACTTGTAGGAAATCTAAAAGGAAAAAAAATCCAACATTTTGGGGAGATTGTCAATAAACTTTGTTGCGTGTTGCTAGTGTTTAGGCAATATCATCATTAAAGTGGCTCAATAATTACAAAGCTAGTGCCAGCAGCCCGTTAGCTTAGCCCAGCACAAACAACTAGCCTAACTCTGACTGAAAACGACAAACCATCCCTCTGAGCTTAACTCCTAGAAGCGACAAATAAGTTAGGCACTCAAGTTTTTAGTTTTTAAATATATTTTTAGATTTTCAAACATATTTTGGGTACAAAATGTAGCCTCTTGCTAATTTCAATATGGCACCATCTCTTGTAGTCCTGCAACACATTCACTTTTATATTATGGCTTAGCAAGAGCCTTACTAGCTTCCTCCCCCTAGTGCTGGGCGATACCACACTGTTATGATTCGATACCATACCGAACACTTTTTTGGCAATTTACTCAATACCCTATACCGATGACGATACTTTCAGTGATTGAAAAAACAAAACAAAAAAAAAACACAACTCTTGAAAGACAAGTCCCATGACAAATACTGTTCATTTAATAACTTTAATATACAAATCCTTTGGTGGCTTTTTTTAAACAATGAAATAAATGTAGAAAATTATCAGAGTGGAAAGCTTAAAACAGCCTCTTCGGCACAAAACTTTGGAGTAAGTTACCCTTAAAGAATCAGAAGTGACACATTCGCTTTTATTTCACATTTATTTATTAGTATCAATATTTTATTAGAGTAATCGATACTCAAATGAGTAGTGTGTGAGAATTGATATATCGATACCAGATAATCGATACGCCCACCACTACCTCCCCCTGCTTTAGTACTCAGGCTAAGCTAGAGCTAGCTTCATATTTGCACAATTGAGTGGTTGCTCTGTTTGGCTGCTGTGTAAGTGTTCACTAACTATAAAGCTATATCTGCTGATAGCTAGCTTGGTGTTGGTCTAGCTTTACGCCACCTTGCTGATACTTCAACCAGTGTCCTCTCTGCACCACAATGCCCTCCACAAGCCCCCTTAGGAAGGCAGCAGGGATTCTGGATGATTTCCTCGGGGTTTGAAACCCTTCCCAAGTCCTCACCCTTGAAGAGGGAAACATTTCACAGCTTATTTGCTGCGCTTCTTCCTTGCATTAGGAGCGAGAAAAAGTGCAATAGTCTGTTAAGCCTCAACCAGAACAAATAGTTACAGCTGCCAGATTGGGCTGAGGGGGCTGGAGAGGGTAGAATTACACGTTATTATGTTCATTTTAAATCTCAATATTTTTCCTAATTTTCTCACATTTTCTCTTGCCTGGGAAAAAAAAGCATAGACATCACTTTTCTCTCCCCAACACGTGTAATTGCAATTTGCAAGAGCTAAACTAATTTTACGACACAGGAACACCTGTATTCATCTCCATATTAATAGAAAACAGGAAGTATAAATCCCAATTTTCCAGCAGCCAGTGTCAGTGAGGATGTTCCTTGAGGGAGAAGGCTGTCTCTTCTCCACTAAAATATTGGTGCTCTCCCCCCGCTTTCCCTCTAAAGTGTCCCTTTTGAGCCGAAATCAGATATCATAATTATGAATGGCACCCAATCTACATCACTGGGCTTGACACATCTAATATCCATATATGCCAATGCACATTTAAGTTTCCTCTTTTAAGGTGTTCTCTGTGTTGAGTTATAGTACTGTGTGGTGCCGCTTTAGCATACAGGCCCCTGTGAGTCTCATTTGGCTGTGGAAAAGGGAAGTTTGACTGATAGGCTCATTTGGGAAGCACAGTGACCTGAAATATTCCAAAGAAGAGAAGAGAACAAACTTTTACACTACTCTTGAAGTCACTAAAGAGCTGCTAATGTCAAGTAGTCAAACCTTAACTATTAACAGAGGGAGAAAACTAGCCACAATTATAAATCGTTAAATCATCAGTATAAAAATTAAGGCACATTTAGAGTTATCACCTAAAACATATCAATGCGTTCTTCTGTTTTCAATACCTAATGACCATACAGTAAAAAACTGAGCCGTTAATAAGTCTTACTCAGGTCTGAATGTGTGTGTTCCAGCGTCCTCCTTTGTGTATGTCATTATACACCGTGGACAGGAAAGCACAGGAGCCATTGTCAGGTCAGGCTCTACAAAGCTACTGCTGATGTAGGTGTTCTACGTTGCCTCATTAGTAACAACGCGAGCAGTGGTCTAATGAACTTAAGACAATGCTAATTAATGGAAGAGAACAAAGGCTTAACATTTTTAGGTAGTGTGAAGCACTGAGTCTGCTTGTATGACAGCGTTTAAGCCACCTTAATCCGCTTGTTATGCGGCGCATGGCGCCTCGACCGCATGGTGCCTCGACCTCTGCGTGCTGGGGGCAGGTCAGAGGGAGCAGCTCCATACCTCAGCTGATATAGTCACCTGTGACAATCCTTTATGGGCTGATAAAGTAAGGGAAGTCTCTCAAGGAACAGTGAACTGACTTGGCGGAGGGTCTCCCCTGGGAGCAGGTGTCAGGGTTGTCTATCAGAAGGCTGAAAGGAGAAAAGGGACGCGTTACCCGGCTCTATTGTATCCCGGTTGTCATTGACTGATCGGGTCCATTTAGCCGGCTTTCACAGTGAATGAAACCACCTGAATAGATGAAAGCGAGACAGCCTCCCCGACAAACAAGGAGCCCTGGAATATTCATGGAGGATCTGTGAGGAAAAGATTAATGTATTAGAAATTAAAATGGGGCCCGGACGTATGATCTTGCTCTAACACTTGGCCAGACCTGTGTCACCCGCCGCTAGCGCCTGAAGTCGGCACATGCCGCTGCCAAGGTGGAGAGGAATCATTAAGCACCCTGCCATTGTGTGAGCAGAATAATCAAACTTCACCCCCCCTCCATTCTTTCCCGCAGCACTGACAATGAATAATTCTGGAGCCATTTGCAATGTTAACGGCACCTATCTGGGCCATCCATGCCTTTATGATAAGAGCTCCAAATATGCATTTCAACAGTCTGAACAGAAGCTGCTTCACAGGCATTTCAAAGGACACCTGTCAGTCATCTGAAAGAGCTGTCAGTCTCTGTCACGCAACGGTGCCAGTGAAATGGCCCAAAAGATAATCTTTACTCTCTCTCTTTCTCTCTCTCCACCTCTCTCTTTCAGATCAGAGCAGTTACATTTGCAATGGAGTGACAAGTGATTTACACTGGAAAATGGATTGTGTTTAAACTGAAAAAAGCAGGGGGGTTATTCTTTTAGGCTGTGTTATTCTTCGCCGGTGTACAGCTGTATCAAATATGCTATCATAAATGTGATCTGGGCGACACTGAATGTCATTATGTGTGATACCATGAGCACTAGACGGGCTACTGAGCTCAAAGGTGACTTTGATAATTCCTATCTCTCCAAACAGAGCTCTGCGCCTATGAGGAGTGCGAGCGGAGATAGGTTGGATCAAATGGACTTGTGTCTCCAAAAAGTTTGACCTTTCTGTTGTTTGTAACACAAAGAGGTCTTCAAATTGATTGCACTTTTTGTCTTACAATGTTGAACAAGGCAACTTTGCTATCTCTCTATGGATTTTTACTTCATAAATCTCTCTTTTCCAAGCACTTGCTCACAGCAAAGATGTGCTCAAAGGATTTCTTAAACCAGTTAGTTGCAGCATGTTCTTCCATGGCTACTTTATTGGCAAGGAGGCAAAGTGAAGCCCCCCTTCCCCTCCACATGTAGGCCAGTCATTTGTTAAGCACGACTAACTCGTGTGCCACCAGCTGTTGGTGATATTTACAGCTGAGTGCAGAGGATGTGTTTGGACCCAGGCTCACAGGGGCCAGGGCAGCACTGGGCCTGGTCCCACTTCCCTTATGGCTACTCCATCGGCGAGGACAGCCAGCACAGACCACGATACCATAAAAATCAGCATACAGAGGTGCATGGAGTGACACAAAATTTAATTTGATTTACACTAGACAGCTAGTTGGCTCAGCTGAGTAAAGGGTTAGCCATGTGCCTGTGATACGGTAGGTCTTGAATCTGGAGGATGACCTTTATGACAAGTGATACCCTCCAAATCTCCATCATCATCCCCAAAAAGTACTCTCCAAAAAAAGCATCAAAGTCTGTTGGAATGGATGGTCAAGTCATTTCTCTGCAGGACACCAAGCTCCCAATCATAAAGAGATGACTGCTAAGATGCTGAGTTAAGTAAGTAGAATATTATATCATGCATTCCTGACATCAGAAGCAGATTTCAGTCACTGAAGTACACAACAACTGCCCAAAACTGTCTTTAACATGGTCCTGGGAACTCTGCCAAAAGTCAGAGTCACTTTCGTTCATCCATCGGAAGCCAATACAAAGCCGCCTGTAAACCCTTATGCTTACCCATCAGAAACTCTCTGTTGTTTTCCAGCGAATCAGGCCTTTTTTTCACACAGAACAAACAGCAATTTGATGAGCAATTTGAATTTGGGGCTACTCCTCTTTGTCACATAGTTTCCACACCATGTCCATCCCTCCAACAATCTCTTCATTGTTGCTCAGGAAGGACATGGTTCAAGAAGTGAGTCACTCGATGAATGTTCACTTTCATTTCAGAGCGCAGTAGGCTGGCATAATCCCTGATACTGAACCCTGACTCACCGGCTCCTTTTTTTTTTTTTTTTTTTTTTGGGAAGATTGAGCGTTCTGTTCTTCTTCCATTGTGAAAAAAGCCTTGTGCTTGCACTTTTGCCTGGATAAAGTTCTTGTACATGCTGGCTGATGAAATTACACGTGTCAGAAAGACAACAAGGCTGTTGTGAACAAAAACATTACACAGAAGATAAATGAGTGCACGTTTAAATCACTCACGAGTGAATGAAATGTTAAGAGTTAATCAAATGAAGTGAATTATGGAACAAAAGCGAGCAGTTATCTTGTCTGCATTTCTAAAATCATTGCACAGATGAATGTCAATAGATGTGCATGTACAACAGCTTTCTTACAAATTATTCAGTGGCTACAATTTTGCAGTTGAAAAAGTCACACACACAGAAAGCCATTTACCTGAGTCACAAATGAGTGTGTAATTGAGTCCTTCGGGAAAATAACTCAGCTTAACTACTGGAAATAATGTGTAAATTCAATACATCTCCTAATGAGCTCATTTGAGTTTGCTGCAATTATATTTTGCAAGACTCGCTGCGGATCGGATTCTGCAGCTGAGTTGAGGTGAATAAAACCAGCGCTCCCCTTGTATTCATTAAAATTAGCATATGGACCTGTCAACACTTCTCAGAGGCACGCTGTAACAATGCCATTTAGCCCAGCATCAAGCAATGCCAATGGAATGAATGCACGTGGTGGGTAAATGCCTCCCCACCCCTAGCGACAGGGGTGGAACGGGGACTGGCAGTGCTGGCTCTGACGCACAAAAGAGGCTGCGTTTTAACAGCCAGGGCCTGGCCTCTGACCAGGGGCCATCCACATCAACACTGCTTACACTCTACCATACCTCCCAGCTACTGGCCTAGCCAACTAGCTCTGCGCGCACGCGCACACACACACACACACACACACACACACACACACACACACACACACACACACACACACACACACACACACACACACACACAGTGAGGCAGACAGGGAGAGGAGCAAAGAAGGAGGGAAAAAGACTGAGAGTATGTGTGTATGTAGGTGTATGTGTAGATGGGCGGATAGCAAAGGGGCAAGGAGCACATAAGAGGAGATAGGAATAAAGATAAGGAGGTCTCTATTAAGTCTAGTTGTTACCCCAAATGCACCAAAACATAAAACTATGTTTCCATATAACCAAAAAATCTCAAGAAACTTTTCAAATATTCTTATCAAAAGCTGCCAGGAATAAGACGCCCATGCAAAATCCGACCTCCTGTATTGTTGTTTGTCATCGTCACCCTGAAGCTGCCAGTGAGAGCAGGTATTGTTGCTCAGTGGAGCAACACAAGGCCCTGGTTGCATTGTTGTGCCAGGATTTTAAAACAGGCACGAGTTATCAATAGACCACAGACTATTCGACTCACTCAGCTGTGCCTCTCGATACACTTCAGAACCTCGCATGCTGAACAGGCAGCCATGATCGCACACAATTGGACGGCTTCACTGACAGACACTTTGTTTCCATGTTGATCTGGTCTGTGTCTTATGGATGGATGGTATCATTATCTTTCAGCTAATTTCTTTATGCTTTGTAAAGTGTTATGTCTGCATTTACAGCAGCAGCAGTAAGACACTGCATTGAAATGTGCCCTTTTTTATATAGGTAGCTGCACCATGTTTATAGATAATTAACCCTACAATGTATTAACCCCAGCAGGAACAAAGTCCGTGAATTTAGCCTCCTGAAAGAGGACAGAGAAAGAAAATACATAACAGACAAGCTAAGAAGAAGACAAGGCCTCAGCTGTGCTCTGCACTGATCTACACGCTGTGATCACCTGGAGCAGAACATCGAATGTAAAAGCCTTGGGCTGGCTTTGATATTTCCATCGTTCGTTTGTCTGCTATGACCTGGACTACATCTAACAGACCTAGACTGGAGGTCAGTAGGAATCAAGGGAGGAGAGGAGAGAAGAAGAAAAATTAAGATTGGAGAAGAGCCACAGATGAAAATTTCTTTTCTTTACCCAAGATGGTGACTCCTGAAAGAGCCATCATATACCTTCTTTTTCACTCGTTCTGTCTCTTCAGCCATCTACCTTACACAGTAACACTTATTACCTTTTGTCCAGTATGTGGTGTCATTACCACTTCCACCTCAACTCCAAACTACCAACTTTACCCTGTCAGGGTGCTTGTTAAAAATTAGCATACTCACACTTCTGTCGAGCAGAGCCTTAATGAGCATGAAGTGAGACTCCTACAGTTTGTCCTCGCCTTATGATAAACTATATGCAATAAGGTAGGTAAAAGAAGATACCCTATAGTCTGTGCATCAGTTAAAATATTCATTGTTTGCTAATGGGAAGAGAGGAATACTGAATATAACAGGTTAAAAGAAGTTACTGTTTGATTAATGTTTGATAAAATATGTAACGTTTTTTGAATATTTAAAACAATAAATTAATTTGTTAGTCAGGTAAAGATTAAAAAAAACAAGACTGTTAGTCTGAAACTTGATTTTTCTTGCTTATACCAATAACCGATAATAACCGACTGCTGATAACTGATACTGATGAGATCACCAATGTCTTTTCACAGTTTTGTATTTAAAAAAGTTCACAAAAGTTTATACAAACCTGATCTCACGAAAGGCTAAGGTGAAGCAAGCATATGTAAGTATTCTGTTCTTACTGATTAAAACTGACATCACTGGGGCGCTGGTGGCCTAGCGGTCTAAGTGCCCCACGTATAGAGGCTATGGTCCTCATCACAGAGGTCGCCGGCTCGACTCCCAGCTGGTTGGGTATTTGCTGCATGTCTTCCCCCGCTCTCTACTCCCCCATTTCCTGTCTCTCCTCAGCTGCTCTATCAATAAAGCCTAAAAATATACCTTTAAAGAAAAAAAAACTGACATCACTGTTCAAAGTTCTGACTTTTCACCTGCCATTTCATTTGACTTTAACAAAGTAAATAACCACAGTATTTATTTTTACTTCACCAAACACATCAAAAAAGTTGGCTTTTGTAAACCATTATGGGTAAGAATTTGTATCATATGCTTCCAAATGACACCATATGTCAAATCAGACGGATCAAGAAATAAAACAAAGGTAGTTTCCTAAAAGTAAATAGCATCCCTCAATACAAAATGAAAGCCATGTTTAAGTCTTCATCCAGCCGTCTAAGCATACTCACTAGACTGACGCTTTATGTCTATGGTAAAACCTTCATCACTGATGTGTGGAGATCACATCAAACAAGTGGCCCCAAAAGTGGCATTTTTACTCTTTACTCCCATTTGATCACCAACCATAACAATTCATACAAATCCCTCCAGGTAAAGCTTTTGGATATGTGCTATAATAACAAGAATGGTGATAGTTTTTTCGTAAAGAAAACAAAGTCATTTTGCATGTTACCAGAACTACTAGGAGAACTTCAGTCAGATATCAAACACATCTTTATTTTTGATTTTGTCAATGTGTTTGTGTGGGATTATGAGAACTGATCTGGTGGCAAAAAAGTCAGTTCACAGCAAAAAAAAAAAACAAAGGTGTCTCCCAAGCCTTTATCCTTACAGATAAAACACAAATATAAATCAACGTTCTTGTGGCGTCTGAAAGTGCAAAATCTCCCGACTATCAACCTGAACCAACTACGGATGACAAGTCACCCTAAATATACAGTGAGGGATATTGTATTTAATGCCTTTTAATGTTCTCCTGCTCTGAAATGCTCTTTGGTATTGAGGAGCAGGGCTCTCTGTATCGCCTTTAAGTCTTCTATAGATCATGTTGCAGGGAGGTTTAAAAAGACAGTAAACAACTCTACATCCATTATTAATCTGGCAGAATGAGGTTGAATGACCGTTCTCTTATTATTGCCTATACGTTTTAAAGTGAATTATAGGACATTTCTTCAGTCAGACTGAAATGAAGATACCCAAACAGGTGGATGGATGGATCTGATATTTGTATATTTGCATGACATTTAGCTACTGGTTAATCTATCCACTAGAACAGATGCAGTATGAGAACAGCTTAAAGAGATGCACTCATAAAAACACATTTCAAAGAGATTTAAACTCTTCGTATTAGAAAAAGTTGAATGATGGATCAAGTTTTGCTTCTGTTGGGAATTAAACGGCATTATAGATCTGACACAGCTTTCAGTGATAGCTCACAACCGTTTCTAAAACATGTTTTTGTGCGTAGAGTCATACAGCCCAGCTCAAATTCCTTTCCTCCCTTCAAGCACAAAATACAAAAGGCCTGGGCAGCCACCACCTGATTCAATCAAGTGTGGTACATTGTATACCCATGGGCAACAAGGCAACTTGTATTTTAATTAATAATGTAATACCCTGGTCTCAAAGCCGTGACCCCTGGCTGTCCTGCCCCCCTTTTTTGTAAATACTCTCAAGATGCCTGCAAAGATGCTTGGAGCATTTTTCTACACAATCATGCAGCTGGATTTGGTACATAATGTTTCAGACTTACTCTGTAGATTTTAGGAGCAATGTGCGATTTTCAGGAGAAACATGATTTTTAGTATTATACTTAGGATCAGAACCCAAAGAAAATACCCTGAAGTAAATGAAATCATAATTAATAGTAAATAGAAACCAAAGAAGAGGATTTTTGTGGAGAAGGATGTATAAAGAGAAGAAACTGCAAAGTAGATTCAGCAGTGTCAGAAAACAGAAAGGACCCAGGATAAGAAAATACCCTTCATAAGCAGGGTGCATGGTGTGAATGAAAGTTAATGTTAAGGGCTATGAAGACAGAGACATGGCCGTGGGTGCTGTGTTGTGAGGAATAACGTGCACAGTGAAGGGTAAACGCACGCTTCTTTGGAGATCCAGGACCGGAAAGAAGCCTGAGGGAGCTCAAAGGCTTGTGGGATGCAGGCTGTATTCAACCTTTCTTTGCAGCCACACACACCACAACAAACAGCAGATGATGGCGCTTTTACAGTACACCATGAGAGGCACTGACTCACATTGTTACACATAACAACATTATTAACTAAACATATACGAGCAAATGACTACCTCACTCACATGAAGCCAATGAAAACGTCAGAAACTTACAGCCTTGATGGAAAATTTTATCATAGCATAATTGATGGAAGACAATGCATTTATTTCTTAAAATATTTCCACAACTGATGAATTATCAAAGAAGCAATAATTAAAACACATTCTGTGATAAAAATGTTATCTTTTATCTGAGCAAAAATTGTAATTAGCTTACATGAACTCAGCCACAAGTAAATCTAAAGTGATTATTCCTGCCCTCAGAGAAAGGCTGTCTCCCTGCGCTCTGTCAAAAGGTCAATTATGGCCCCAAACCGGCATGCAGTGACAGTGACCTGGAAGCGCTACTGATGACCCCAGATCCAGGGGCCCAAAAGAGTTGATCATCTAACATGCAGGCTGCCCGGAGCCATGGAAATCTGACATTTGTCCTTATTCAAATGAACACAAACAATATGCATCTCATGCCTCTCCCTAACCTGTGCCAAATCTAAGGCACAGGGACCAGCAGTCTTAATGCATTGTCCTCCAATCTGAGGGCATGCCCTTCCCTGTGAATACAGCCACAGAGCAATCACACACACAGCCTGCAGGAAGAGCGGACTGCAAAAAGGCGCCATCTTCACTTGCATTGACACTGACACTGGTCATTATCTGCAGTGCTTGGATCACAAACTGGACAGTAAAGAAATATTGGAAAGGTTGAAAACAATTCAAGTTAACTGAAAAACTAATGAGAAATAAGAAATGAAGATTTGCTGTTTAAACATTTTTCATGTTAATGCTGTTTTTAGAGATCCTGATCCTGAAATCCAAAATGACTTTGTGTGAAGTGGAACGAGTGACTTTTGATTATTTAACAGCCAAGAGTTATGATTGATTATCAACAAACAAAGTCATACTAAGATTGTCTAAGTGTTATACCCCAGCTTGCTGGGTTAGCTGGTAGCTTATTCACTTTCAAAGTCTCGTATTGTCCTCTTCAGCCTAAGAATGCAGCAGTGAGAGGAAATCTTCTAAAATGACTTAATGCTTGACAGATAACTATAGACTTGACCTATTAAATTAACCAAATGTTTGCTAAATCATGCCTTTTAAAACTTCGATCCAGCCCTTTTTTCTTGAATTTAAAAAAAGAAATATAAGTACAAAAAAGTAAATATATTTTTTAAATCTTCTATCAACAAACATTATACCTCTTGCACTGCTGTTGCAGCAATTCAAAATAACCAAGCTATTGGAGCATCTTCCTCCTCCAGCCTTTGATGTAAAATAATGACACCACTAAGCTTTTGAATGGCTCATTTCACTTAAAACAAAAACAAAAAAAACTCCACACGTCTATTCACTATGTATCAAACAAAATTAAAATAAAATCAACTTTGGGTTTGAACCTTATGCAAGAGGATTAGGGCCGATGGAAAAAAAAAAAAGAGGTCAATTTTTTTTTTATTATTATTATCATTCTTAGAAAAAGTCAGAATTCTGAGAAAAAAGTCAGAATTCTAATATTAAAGTCAGAATTTCCAGAAAAAAATCAGAATTTCCAGAAAAAAGTCAGAATTTCAAGAAAGAACTCAGAATTCTGACTTTTTTGTCTGAATATTAAAAATAATTTTAAAAATGGACCCTTATTGTTTGTTTTTTTCAATAGCCCTAATCCTCTTCCGTAGAACCTCAAGTTGAAGCCACCACCTACAAGCTGATAATACAGGTGCAGCTGGCCAGACTGATATAAGCAAGCAACAGCAAAAACCAAAGCACTGTTTTGAAGTGTGTGACTTGCCACAGACCTGTGGATAAAAGCAGTGGTGGACAGTAACAAAGTGAATGTACTTCAGTATATTTTTAAGTAGCTGTACTTATTTGAGTATTATTTTGGGGGGTATCTTAACTTTTCTAAAATCCCATCTGAAAGATGGTAAACTGTGTTCATGTAGTTCTAGTGTTGTTTGTCGCTGTACCTGTTTGTCTCCATGGTTTAATGTAGAGTAAACGTCACTCAGATCAGGCAGTTCAGTTAGTGGTGTGAAAATTCATCCGCTGAGCACCCATTGGCCATATCTTAAGCCCATATTTGAGGTTTCTGAAATGAAGAATGATTTATATCTTGAATGTTCGCTTTGTTTACAGTGCATAAACTTCATTACAGCCTAAACAAGTTTGTCATCCAACCTGAGAAAGCATTTGGAGGTATGCAGCTTAATGTTTTATCATAGATTAACAATTCAAACTAAGTTGTCTGTGCTTGTATAGCTTAGTTGCTGTTTTAATTCTACTGTTGGTTGTTCCTGGTGTCGTTGCTATTATTTGGGAGCTGCACACCTGGAAATCTGTAGCATGTGCATTTAAAACATGTGAATAATGTTTTCTAAATACACATAACTTATGAAAATGTATCAATATAATCTTACCAAGAGCTAAAAAAAACCCATACCACTCATCTTTAAAAGTTATAGTCTGCAGGTCTGCCCCTCTGCCTTTCTTTTCAAACAGGCCTGCGATTGACAGAAAAAGTAAGCACGTATCTAATAAACATAATCGTGTATGAGCAACCAAAGAGTTAGACAAGAGGAGCCCAAAAACAGAGCTTAAAGACATTTGAATATCTGGATTAGTTAAATATTTTTACTTTTAGCCACCACTTTGTTTGAGTATGAACCAGCCACAGTCCATCTTATTTGGACAACAAAGAAAGCTAAATCCCACATTGTTGATTTTGGTCAGTCAAAATTGTTGAACAAAAAATTGGTGTACATAACAAAAGACATTATCCTTTTACATTTAGCAAAATAAGTCAAATGCCCATAAACTTTTAATGCAGAAGTTAACATCATCCCATTTACTACAATGGAGTAAAATGCTTTGCCAAAATACCTCTGTAAGAAGGTTATTGCCGTTACACTGGCGTATACACAGTAAATTCCCCCTGAATAGCATTTGCCTGAAGCAACACCTAGCGTAGTAAATGTTTATCCATGTGGACTTCCCATCTCATGCTGTTTTTGTCTGTGTGCAGAAGGTAGCAGCCTGGCCTGGAACTGTGTGACACAGAGCAAGGGCTCGCATGTCTGCAGGGCGTTCTTCAGAGCATGATCATGAAAAGCAGAAACATGAAGAAAACTGCAAAAGGTTGAGCCATGGAGAAACGTCTTTCTTCTGCACGTCAGTTAATTTCCTCTTTTTCCCTTTGGTTCCACATCACTTTTCTATTATGTTTTGAACACAGTGGAAACATAATACAAATCATGCTGCTGGATACAAAAAAAATCTAATCATTTCACCCTCAAATGAAAAAATGGATACCAGTGAAAAATGTAAGGGAATTGTTATTTTTCACATTCTAATTCACATCACAAGGAAGCGAAAAGAAACACATGCTGTATATCAGATTGGTTTGGTGCCTTTTGCCCCGAGCCATGCAGCACACAGTGATATTAGTTTTAAATACAGATTGCTGGCAATAATAGAACAGAAGAGTCCATGCCTGCCACATAGGCCCAATCTGGAGTGCCTCATACTGTCGGCTCGCAGAGACAGCTTCAATCAAAAAGCTCAAATAAATGTAGTTCTTTGGGCTCTGTCAACTGTAAACTGTTATTGATCCCAACAAATGAAATTTGTTCACGTTGATCGATCAAACACATTATCTGAGTTTTCCAGTCTATTACCGGCAAGTGGAAACTCAGGAGGCATCAATAAATAGAGTTGGGTCACCCAGGGTAGATTCCTTTCAAGCTGGAGGAGCTGTAAAAACAGGCGACCAAATACAAGCACTTGTACTTAAAGGTAATGGACCTGCATCATGACTAAACACTAAGTGCCCGGGGTGTCGAGCTGTTGAAAGCACTTCTGCAGCACCTTCAAGGTCTAGAGACACTTGTGAGTGTACTGTACACTTGCCCTTGCTAATACCTCCCCCTTCTACGCGTGCACACCAACATATGAAAGCCTTCCAGCTGGCACCAGACGCCCATACTTGGCAGGTTGGGGGAAACATGAGAATTAAACCTATATCGCCCCTGCTACCAGTTCTGAAATATCAGCGGAGTCCAGCACTTCACCAGGGACTGACGAGAGGGAAGCGTGTCAATGGGACAGAAAGCTCCTTCTGGCACAACTCCACTCAAATGTTCTGCTCGCTGCTGTTACAGGAGTGAAGTTTTTACAAAGAAAAGGAGGCACAAATGATCCACTAAGGAAGGGATTGGTCTAGAATTTGGATCAGAAAGTGATGGATCGGGTGTAACTGTGAGAAATCAATCAATCATTTTTTGTTGTAATTTAAAAAAATGTTTGCTTTATTTTGAATCTTGACAAAAGTTGTTTTTTCGAACACTTTACAGGTGAGTAGGTCAAGTCCATACTCTTGACAGTGACCCAACATTAGTCCACCTACTGTACGAGCAGATACCTGTATTTGGCAACTAGGGCAGGAAAAAACTTCCTTTAAAGAGACAGAAACCTCGAGCATAACAAGACTTAATTGTAGAAAGCCATCTTCCTCTTTAGATTCACGCCTTGTTTTCACATGCATGATGTGTATTTAGGGGAGTTCACTGGAGGTCCATTAATTCCTATGGGAATCTGCATGAAACCCAATGTGCCTCTGAAACTTTTCCCCTCCATAATATTTTGGTTTTGAATCTGCCTCACGTACGTTTTAAAAAATGTCACTTTTGTGGTGTATTTCAGAGACTATATGACTGTGCGCTAGCTTAGTTAACATACATCTAACTAGCTTAAAAGCTATTTCCTTTCATTCAGTTCCTAATGTTGATTGTCATCTAAATCTTTAGAGATTTTTCTGAGAAAGATTGAGAGGTGTTGCTTTGTTCCCATAGACTGTATAAAATATGGATGTAGTATCCGTGACGTCACCCATCTGTTCCTGAGCGCTGTTTTGAAGCAAATCAACAGCGGCAGCCATATTGGAAATGCAGAACTCAACCAGGCATAGTGTGACATAAACAGGCGGAGTTTGAGCCTCTTAGCCAACAGCTATGTGTTCCCGACCCGGAGTCAAGTCAGTCATGTCCTTATTTGGGCAAAAACTTGTAATCTTAATATCTTTTGAACAATCACGTTAGAAAAAAAATCCACCCCCCGTACAGTGTGTGCCGATAGAGAAATTAGTTACGTAGAGCCAAGACATTTTTTGATCCAGGCTGTAAACATGTTTATTAATGCTGCAAAGATCGTCTTTTTTGAATTGGTGTGTATGTGGTTTCAGGTGTTTCTGCAGCCGGCCTCAAGCGGATTCTCGATGTATTGCAGTTTATAACACAATGGGCTTCATAGTTTGAGACCAGAGGTTGCCGCTTGTTTTTAACGTTCATATCATGTAGAGGCTTACTGCTTGTGTGATATGTGTATAATGTTACTTTGTTAGGATCAGGCTAGCTTTTTCACTGTTCTCAGTCTTTATGCTAGGCTAAACTAACATACTGCTTGGTCTAGCTTCAGATTTTCTTCTCTT
Source organism: Notolabrus celidotus (assembly GCF_009762535.1). NCBI lineage: Eukaryota > Metazoa > Chordata > Actinopteri > Labriformes > Labridae > Notolabrus > Notolabrus celidotus. Next base: position 17,589,281 of record NC_048281.1, on the reverse strand, counting down.
CTCATGTAAATTTCACAAATACGGGAATATGAATATATCCGGATAATGTCTTTTATTTAAAGTTACTGTGAGGAACTTTTATTTTGGTCTATGTTTTTGATGCAGTTGACATAACTTAGCTTTCATCTTCATTGATCCTGTCCTTGTCATGCTTAATTTGTGATTTTTGATGAAAAAAATAATTCTGCTTTCTTTTATCCGTATGAATTTCTTCCTAATTATCATTGCAGTGGAAAATGTTAACAAAAGCTGCTGCTAATCATTTCATTAGTGACCAACCCAGTGGTAGTGGTTAACAGTAAAGATGACAATACATATCAGGTCAGTCTTTTAGCTGATTGTCTGGTTTGCTTTTGTGGATTAAACAGAGTTTTAATTTAGTTTCAATTTAAGCCAATGTCTTAACTCCACACAAATATTTCAATACCTGAATTTATTCAGAGATGCTGAAATATTTAGTCCAGACAGGGGTGTAAATGATGAGTAAATCATATAAATACTAAGTATTTCTAAAAACTGTCCAAGTTTCTGTCTTACTAGGGATTTATAGGTTGCATTCTTGGTAAAGACTTAAAGAAAATGTACTTTTTTACTCTCAGACAATCATTTTATTTTATTTTATTTCAGCTGTCCCCTATTCCCTATGAGGCATTACAATGTGTGGAATTCAAGGAAAGTACAAGAACTTTATCAAGACAAGAAAATACCAGGTAACTTATCTCTCTGTATATAACAGCTCTTTTATACACAGAAAACAAGTGGAGGAAGTTGTAACTCTCTTTCAAAGTTACTTGTTTTATTCTTCTGGTGCGAGGTTAGCAAACCTCAGCTGAACTTTCCTCAAACCCTCTTCTGCTGTCTTTTCACATTTCTTCAGACTAAAGCGAGTGACAGCTTGTCCACAAACCCAGGACAACCTTACTAGAAATAGGAATATACGCTCCTCTACATTGATAGAGCAGCTCTGATGGTTCCTTTATTATGGAAAATTATTTTAAACAGCGTAAAACGGCTGGGGCTCATTTTTCCCGTGTTTCTGCCACTATCACTCCAGCTATTGATAAGATGTCTAAATTTATTGCAGAATAATTCTGCAGGAAAAGAGATAAAAGGTTGCTGAATAAAATATGAGGCGAAGGCTGTAAATTGTAGCAATGCATATCATTTCATTCAAATGTAGGACGCAATTACCATCTGCTACACTCATCAGTCCCCTCCTTTATGACTTAATTATATGTTTAATGCTATCAGATCAAGGAAAGGGCAAAACAGATGAATGAGAGAGAAAGAGAAAAGATTCTGCAACAAGACAAAAGGCAGATGAAAAGTAACATGAAAGGATGGAATTGATTTCATTCACCAGGAAATAGAAAAAGTTAATTTAGATACAATGTTCCCTCATCTCCTGCGCCTTTGTAAGATAATAAACGCAGCGTGTTTCCAATAGCAGGCTCACAAAAGAAGTCAAGTTCCTCAAAACCGAAAGTCTCCTAGCGTTTGTTTTGAGTTGACTGCAAGTTTGTCAGTGGCTCAGGGTGTCAGAAGATAATTTCAGACCTTGATAGCGATGCATTTTCTTCATTCAAAGAGGTTTTGTGACACCTGCACACTTCTATTCCCCCTTTATGTTGTGTTTAATCATTGTATAGCTCATTATTGTGCTTTATTCTAGCACCATAAAACCAGATGTATTCTGTTATTGTCTGCTTTGTCTGCGTCCTTTTCTGAAACTTTACAATCCTGAAACTTTTTGTTTGGATGCAGATCGTGTGCGGCAGCGTTCACAAAGAAAACGGGGCCTGTCCAAATGGCTGTGGGCTAAAAAGCTAGCCAGTGGGCATCCCAGGTGCCAGCGGGCACTGTCCTAACTGTGTACCTTTGGCCAGAACTCATTATAGGGTGACATTTAGGACTGCTGCTGTCCATGCCAAGTCAGCCCTCTGGATTGAGACAAATTATGTAGTTATTTTTTATGTCAGACATTAAGCCATGTGCAGGGGGAGCCAAATCAGTATCACCTTCATGTCACCTGGACAAAAAAAAGATAAAAAAGGCTGTGGACTTCTTAGACAGGGGTGATGTTGTGCATATTTGGTGAAATATTTGGGTTTACAAATGAGGGTGGTTTCAATTAAGGCCAGATTTCTAGGGGAGGAACAACAACAATAAAATGAAATGTTAGATAATTAGCAGTTAATCAGCTAAATTAATTGATTTTTACTGCACGTTTCTTTTTCATCTTAATTTAACACATCGTCATGCAATGACAGGAGCAAAAGACCAGTGTGGCTTTTTTTCTTCCCTCTCTGTCTTTGGCTCCTGAAAACTGAAGTGAAGTCAAATAGTGAATTGTTGCCACAGAGGGTGGAATGGCTTTCTTTCCTTGCTGGATGTTACTCCTTTGCAGCGTAAAGGAAATAAATTAAAGAATCAAATTAATCAACTGTCTGGATTTTGAATGCCTTTCTTAATAATCACAAGAATACATATTATCAGAAAAAAGACTATTCACAGTGCTTTGATTGAAAACTATGCATCTGTGTCATATCATAGAAGATTTTAGTAATCATTATCTCTTTACACAAACTTTTAGTATCCATTAGATTCATACAGTATTTAAGTGGTTTATTTCAAAACTTGAAAAGCTTTATATGTATTTTTTTAAGTTATAAATATATTATAAAGTGGAACATGAGCTCCTTGCAGTTGTCGATTCATCCATCAAGCCAAATCCTCTGCATCCCACCACGTAGAGGACACATGAACAGAACTAAAGCTCCATCTTGTGGACCAAAACAAGTACAACAAAGAGGCACACGTACAGTCTTTATCAGCTTGAAATTATGTCCTTGAAATGACAATATATGTAAGATAATATGTTAGCAGACCAAAACAAAGCACTCATTAAGTATGGAAGAATAAAGATGCAGTATGTGTTAGAGAAAAGAGTGAAATCTGCACTAGAGCAATCATTAAACATTTTATGGTACTCTCATAAAGCGGGAGAAGCATTTATGATTTGAAGATCTTATGAAAACATCAGAGGACACGAGCAGCTCGACACGTTCATTAATAGCAGATGAACTTGCTTGCAGGTATCTCACAAAGCATGAAATGAATCAAAGTTGTTTATCTGCTCTGTATTATTGACCAAATTATAGTTAATTGCTCATTTGATGCATGCAGAGTAAAGCATTTGTATGATGCATTTGCTCTGGATATTTTCCATACAAACTTCAGGATGTAACAAACAGGAAGAAATGGGATGTAATTGATTATAAGTTAATTGTGCAAAGGTCTCCCTGATGGGAACCATCTGTCAAAACAAGCCCAACATTCACTAATTCTAATCATAATTAATTAAATGGCTAACAAATTACATACATCATAGTTAGTACGGGGGGAAACTACCGCAGGAAGTGTTATGAAACAAATTATCTTTAACAATGAAAGAAAATTACATCACATAACTAAATATTATACCCGTTTCCGCAAGCCATATTTCTTAATGAATTCTCTAATTAATTTAATTCACACAATGTGCATAATTTGAAGCTGGAAATGTCAGTGGGTCAGACTTAACCATATTGTTGCCGGCTGTCTATTTCAACGAGTGCCATATTAGCACAACATGACCTCTATGTAAATTACACACACCAACTGTTGTCATTTTAATTCCAGGGTCTAATTAACATGTTCTAAAGATATCTTACAAGTACATTTAGCTCCTTTTCACACACTGGTGTCAATACTAGATTTCCACTTGCCTTCATTTTGTGTGATGCCTTTGAAAGAGTATGTCATGACAGCCTCTTTTGCAGATGTCAATTTATTTTCTCACACTTCTGGTGTTTAGTGATGAACTTTCTTGTCATTCAAGACTGACACTATACACTTTAACTGAGCTCCTTCACAGAGTACTTACATGTTAATGACAAAAGTATCTCTGATAGAGGGGGCAATAAAGTGCATACATATATTCTCTGTCTTATTAAGGTCAACAGGCTCTATAAATGATCACACAGCTTATTAGGTCAAAAGGTGGCACAGAGGAGTTTGTGAAGAAACCAAATTCTCTGCAAGAGTGAAGAACTGTTGTGTGATTTCTTGAAGTGTTTTTTTAATTAGTCATGCTCCAATAAATCATTATTTTACTTTCTGAGAACCTCTATGATAAACTCTATGTGATGTAGGCTGTTGAACTCATTAGAATTATAATAATAGAATTAAATATTATATCAAATAAGAGGCATCAACGGTTTTTGACAAATGCAGAGATGCTTCTTTTAAGTTTATCCGCTGATTTTTTTTTTCATTGTTCAGCTTTAATATTTATGTCAACAAATAATGATTGTTAATTTATCAGATCAACAATAACAAAAATATGTTCAAGTTTACATAATATATATAACAAAGAAAAGCAGCAGTGTTCTTAATGGAGAATCTCAAACTAACAGATTTTGCAAATTACATTACTGCAGACTAGTTTTAGTTATCTAATGTTTATTTCAGCACTACATTAGATTATATAGATGTTAGCAGCAATGTGCATTTATACACCTGTATAATTGCACATTGTTTCATGTTAGGCAATGCTACTATCAATGAAATCCTGTGTAACTATAACCAGTGCTTTACTTTTTTCACTACATTCTCAGTCAGCTCTGTCTTACCTGTATTTTCCCTATAGCCCTGTATTCACTCTGTTTATTGGAAACACACTCAAATTTACCAAATGATGCCATCATGAGCGTGAATGCAGAATTGGATGAATAAATGAATAAATTGCCCAGTGCATGGAACATATAAGCTAACACATGCATTGCAGGGCTCGGGGGCTATCCCGAGGCCAGTCATTTAGCTAACACACTAATGAAAGCGTGTGTAGTGTGGCTAAGGGCAGCCGTCATGGGAGGTACCACTCCCCTCCCTCCTCATGTTGGGGGGCTGTTAATAGGCTGGATGGAGCCAATGGGAGTCCCAGGAGAGGAGTGCTGATGAAGAGGAAAACCTGTGGTCGCCTTCACTAATCACTGCCTAATGGCTGCAGTAACACGGCTTTTACAAATGGGATTGTGCATGTGGGCCTATATGTTAGAGTTTGTGTGTGTATTATTTGTGTGTGACAGCATAAGTTTTGGAATATTCGTATTGGAATTCAAACGTATTTCTTTGCATTGTATGTGCACATGTTTTGCCATCAGATATTTTGATAAAACTGCAAATAAAGCAGATTTATGTTGTCATACAAATAAACGGAGTAGAGCTAAAAAAAAAAAATTCAAAAAAAGAGGGATTCAATGAGGTAATCTACATGAATTAAACAGTTTCTATAGCTGTGATTGTTTTAATCACTCTAGAATCAAAACTTCTTAATCCTGTTGGGATTTCGGGCTGCCTCTGAGACAAGATATTTTTAACAGAGCATCGGGTACTTAACGTTATTCTTCATTTCTGCCAAGTAATGTCCCCAAATCTTACCCACTAGTCTGTTGATGACATAACATTAGGCTTTTGAAGAACTGTGACGGACACAAAGTGTGTTATCCTTACAATGAAACTACTCTTACGTGTTGTTTAAAGCTTCTGATAAATACATACTTGTTCAGAGAAATACAAGCTCCTGAGAGCAGCTTTAACAGATAATGAAGCAGTAAATACTCAACAGGATTATATTGCTTCTGTATTTGGGTCTTAACATAAGTGCAGTAAAACAGCCATAATTCCCATTAAAACCATCTTCTGCCTATATTTATGAAGTACTTGGTCAAATATAGGAAGTTAATATAACCAAGTAATAGGCAGAAAGACATCACCGAATAACAACCAGTGGTGGACAAAGTACACAGCTTCATTACTTAAGTCAAAGTATAGATACTCCAAGTCAAATATTACTCCAACACAAGTGAAAGTTGCTCTGTCAGATTATTACTTGAGTTGAAGTTCTGAAGTACTTCAACTCAAGTAATAATTCAAGTAATAATTTTAAAAATATGTAAGTATTCAAAGTACTATTTACTTTTCTAAATACTCAGAGTGGGTAACAGGGTGAATATTTCAAACGATATGTGTCATTCTTCATTTCAAAAACCTCTAACAGAGGCTGAAGATATGACCATCATTATAGCCATCATTACCACCTCTAATTGAACTGCCTGATCTGAGTGAAATTTTCTGTGTGTTTGCTCCAGGCTAAACCACTGAAACAAACAGAACTACACAAACACATTTTACTATCTTAGGGATCAGATTTCTGAAAAGAGAAGGAGATTCATGAGCTGACTTTAAAGAAAAAAATAGTAAGTAACTAGAGCATTGATAGAAATGTAGTGGAGTAAAAAGTACAATAATTGTTTTCTAAATGTAGTGGAGTAAAAGTAATAAGTATCCCCAAAAAAATAATACTCAAGTAAAGTACAGATACTCACAAAATGTACTTAAGTACTGTACTCCAGTAAATTGACTTTGTTACTGTCCACCACTGATAACAACTTGTGATTTCTTATAGCCTATTACTTTGTATGTATCTTCTATATAACTATTGCTTAACCTAGAACAAACCTAACCATAGGTCTTGATCAAACTGTGGACAATTTCGAGTGCGTGACGTTTGAGTTTATTTTAAAACTGACAAACACTCCCATGTTTTTCTTTGGGTATGGCATGCTTGACGACTTAACCTTAGATCAATCACAACGAAGAGAATCCAGTTAAACAACATATCTTCAATTTTAACATTAAGGTGTGCCGATTGTTTGTTACACAGGTAAAGCATGACAGACGTCAGACCAACTTCTATTCATTCAGAGCACACCGATCACTTAGAGAAGTCTCTCCTGCTCTGCCCGTGTCAGTCACTGTCAAACTAGTTCTGTGTTGGTGCAGTCGGTTTTTCATTCAACGAAAACGTCAAGGTGTAAATGTCTCCAGATATCACTTCCGGGTTAGACCTACAGAATAAAGTTTTCATAGAGTTGAATTTGTAAAACATGAAGTCAGTTGTTGTGGGAAGTTTGATTAAATGTATCATGTTTTTAATAGACTTTATTCGGTCATACAATTTGGTTTAATTGGCTAAGATCAAACATAATATAAGCAAGGCAGTTCTAGAGGGTCCATTTTGAAAGGATGGTAGGCCTATAACTGGAACAAATACAAAGATCAATTTGGGTTTAAACCTTTCTAAAAATATAAATCACTGATAAAGCATCTTATGTTTTTAAATTCAAAGACAAATGACTCTACCTCAGTTGCCTTTACACATTAAACCATTTACATTATCTCCAATACTGTCTGCACCTTAATATAATTTGCACTATTATCTATTTACATTTGTCAATTTTTGAACAGTCACGGCACTGCACTCACTGCTCTGTGTACATAGGCTGTTTTTAACTGTATTTTATTATAATTTATATTTAAATTTTTGCTATTTAAGAGTTGGAAGAGAGAAACAGCATCTCAATTGACATGTATAGCTTCGTATATATATGGTGAAAATTGACAATAAAAACCTTTGAATCTTGAATCTTGATAAAATGTCAAAGTAATTTATAAATTAGGTACCAAACTAAAACACATCAAAACCCCAAACCTGGTTTGTGATCACCTTTTCACAGGAATGTTTTAGGGTTTTGAATATTTTAAATCATGGAAATGTGTCTCATCCTGTTGTGATTCATTTTTTGTTTGTTTTACAAAACAAGATTCAAGATTCAAGATTCAAGAAAGCCTTATGGCCAAGTAAGCTTGCACACACAAGGAATTTGACGAGGTGAATGGAACACTGGTTTTTAACAACAAGACAGTAAGGACACAACAAGGCAAGGCAAGGCAAGGCAAATTTATTTATAAAGCACCATTCATAAATTCAAAGTGCTTTACAGAGTTAAAAACAAAAAACAGAACAGTAACAATCAACAAAAACACACAGCAAACGCTTCAAACATTTGCATTTTATATGTGCCCAGTTATGTTTGATCTACTCTCTCTCTCGCTCCCTCTCTCTCTCTCTCTCTCTCTCTCTCTCTCTCTCTCTCTCTCTCTCTCTCTCTGTATTTCTGTGACTTAACATACATAGTAAATAGTGTTGGGTCTTATTATTTAACAAGACATAAAGAACAATAAATATATAAACCTAAACACAAATCCAAAAATTCTAAATAAAAATAATATCTGTACAAAGAAAGGTATAGAAGTACTTTTAAAGACATGAAATAAGTTAAATTACCCTAAGCCAGAGTACACATGTAATAGATGAATATAATAATAAAATATGTTATGGAATAACAACCTGCTTACATTTACAAATGATCAATTTCCTCATCTGTGAAAGCTCCAGAATTACTAAATAACACATCGGCAAAATTATGTAACAGTTTCAAATATTTGTCATGATGTTCTGTCCCTGTGTGAGGATACAAACTATCAAACTTAACTTTAAGAAATGTCATCCAGCTTCATAATGAACTGCTTGTTTTAATTTAAAGGTACAGCCCTGGACTTCCTCTACAGTGTGGGCTGTCTCCCGGTAACTTGCTCTTAGCTCCGCGTAGGCAGAAACTTCCCTGTCAACTCGTCCAATCAGAGTTTCCTGACAAGCTGGAAGTTAGTTGCTACGTCCTCATACAAATCCTAATGTCAGTCAGAGTTGTGGCGATGAGGTTTGGTGAAGAAACCTACAACTTTCTCTAAGTTTCTTCTGTGAATTTGATTGCTTTTGCGGCTGAAACATAGTGTTCCCCGGCGGTAGGAGATGAAGGGAGTGGTACGGTCGGTATGGGGAAATAACTAATACATTGTAACCTTTGTGGAGGGCTTCAGGAGTCAATGCATGCTGTATCTCTGACTGACAACTCTGCTGCTACTGCTATTTGTAATACTGCTAGCATGCCACGCAGGCAGCTGACATCTCCAAAGAAAAGAAAACTTTTCCTACGACTCAGAAGTGACCCACACTGTCACGGTAGGATACTTTGACACTGTTTGTAGTTTCACGAGGATTACTATTTTAAAAAACGTGAAAATGATGAAGGTTAGGAGATACTTGAGGGGGAGTGGGAGGGTCCTGGGGTTTGTGTTCATTGCCTCTGTCGTTTGGCTGCTCCTGGACATGGCAGCACTTCGCATATCACTAAACGATCAGACTGGTCAGCTGCTGAAGGAGCAAGTGATAAAAGAGAGGCATCTTTTCAAACAGCAGTCCAGGGTGACACAGCAGATGAGACGGGGCTTTAAACACCCAGTTCAGAGGATAGACTTGGCTGCTACAGAGACGGAATTAGGACTACTCAATTCAAGCAACAAACTCAGCCATGTGTACAGACAGGGTGGCAAGAAACAGGAACAAATGTTTGGAGATAAAAAGGTTAACTCTGTACTGCACAAAGGAGATTCTCTAACAAAGGCTGACAAACCAAAAGCTTCTGAACAAAAAGAAGAAGGTGCCTTAAAAATTGTTACCCCAAAGCAGGGTGATCCTGCAAAGAAAAAAGCAGTAAACTGGGACCTAAATGGGCAAAAAGTAGAGCAAGTCCATAATGACTCTAATAAAGTAGAGGCAATTAAAACCAAAGTGCCACCTGTTGTTCAGGAAAACAAGAATGCACTGTTTCCAACCCCAAAGAAGGGACCAGGACAAAATGAAAATGCAGTGGAAATTCCTCTACACAAAGCTGATTCAAAGAAAAAAATCAAGGATGAAGCTGAGAGCATGACTGAAACTAAAGCCAGTCAGCACAAGGTGGAGGATTCACATCCTTCAAAAGCAACACTTGAACCTCCACACAAGGATGTGAAAGACAAGGGGGTGAAACCTAAAGCAGAGGACAACAAGGTGGAGACGTTTGCCAAAGGTGATCTGAATGCAGTGGAGGAAACCTTGAAACCCACTATCAAGGTTCAAGCAGGGAAGGACTTCAAAAAAGAACCCAAAGTTGTGAAGAAGTCAGGTCTCCACAAAGTGCTCTCTATGGATGTTACAAACGCTCCCAGAGACGCCCATGCAGTCGGCCAGTTTGGCCAGGCGGCAAATGTAGCCAGTGCTGAAAATGTGGAGGTGAGGAAGAGATGGGATGAAGGACATTTTAATGTATACCTAAGCGACCAGATCCCAGTGGACCGAGCCATTCCAGACACGAGGCCTGACACGTGAGTCTTTTTCTGTTTATTTAAATTTAAACCGCTCTGATTGCCTTTGTGCATTGCATTTACTTTGTGTTAACTATTGCTGTATTTTCCAGGTGTGTAAAGAATCTTGTCCACAATGACTTGCCATCCACAAGTGTGATTTTCTGTTTCGTGGATGAAGTGTGGTCCACGCTCCTCCGTTCGGTGCACAGTGTGCTAAACAGATCTCCTCCACACCTCCTCACAGAGATCATTCTGGTGGATGATTTCAGTACCAGAGGTAATTATGTTCCTATAGGTTTGACAATAACTGACAACTGCAGCAGAAATAAAATATCTCAACTCAACTCAACTTTATTTATATAGCACCTTTCATACATAAAAACATGCAGCCCAAAGTGCTTCACAGAATAACAGAGAGACAGAAAACAACAGGTAACATTATAAAAGGCAGGATTATAAATGATATACTTAAAAATAAAATAAAATCAACACAGTAAAATTAATAAAATAAGTAAGAGTGGAAAGAAAAGTTAAAAATAAGTTAGAGTTAACACGGTCAGATTAACACAAGAAATAAATAGATACATAATTAATTAATTTGTATAAATAAGATTAATACATGTTAAAACAATTATTAAAATAATAATGATTAAAATAATAATTAAAAATATATATAAATGACAACACTCAGCAACAGGCTTGACTATGAGAGAAATTAGAGGAATGTTCTTCCTTTTGATGTCTGCAGACCACAGCTTCACAAAATAAGAAACAAGAACATTTAGCAGCATCATGTCCAGAACGATGCTCGACCTGCCACAGTTTATTTTCTAAAGCCGACACTTTAAAAGGCAAACTGTGCGGTATACAGTAGATATGGACAACTTGTAGAATAGAATAGCCTTTATTTGTCATTGTCAGGTGTACAATGAAATTAGAAGCACTGCTCCTGCAGGTGCATGTTATAAATATAATACAATAAAAACAGGTAGAAAATATGTATAAAAGACAATAAAAATATAGAATAAATTGTGTGGCTCAAAAGAAATGTCCTGCATTTGTCTTCTGTCTGTAATGTTAAATATTTACTATCATTTTTAATTAATGAGTCATTTGTCATCATGTGATTTAAGAACCCTAGTTGACAATTTGTCATTTTTTATTCTTATACTTACTTTATAAAGCACCAGTTCTAATTCAACACTAGAGCCTGGACGAACAATTTGTTCTTTTATTTTTTCCTACGTTAAAGCTCTGATGAGGAGTTTTTAAGCTGGTTATGGAAAATACTTAAATGAATACTAATATTTCTATATGAGCTCCAAAAGCAAACCATCCACACACTGACTGACTATTTGTATATGGTTATTTCTAATGTCTGAAACCACTGGAAGGGAATGGGTGTCACTTGAAGTGATGAACTGCAAGCTGCTAAAAAGCCTTTCTTTCCTTTTCTACAGCAAACTATATCAGTGAGTCATACATATGAGCATTAAAATAAATCAGAAAGTGATTATCATTTAATTTAAGAGACACAACTTATACATTTACAGGAAAAGTCCCCCAAAAAAGAGGCACCACTTTGTCCACGGGGGCACCAGAATTAATACTAACAGAGTTCCACACAGGAGCTTTAAAGCCTGCTTTATACTTCTGCGTTGACTATACTGTCACCGCTGTGTGCATTACATACTTGTGCACTGAAAAAATTTAAACAACTTTTATGCCTAGGATCTGCCGTTAGTATGTAGTTATGAAAATTTGAGGTGCTGGGATAAAACATCTGATAAAGTTACCATTACAGGCTGCATAATGGCTGATAATAAAGTAGCAATTTCCAAATAAACTACCCTGTCTGTAAATTACCTTAAAAATATTTGTGTTCATTCTTCTACAGTATGTTGTTATTTATCAGAAACTTCATTATCTCTTTATGCTTATGTTTTAGGGGAAAGGTCATCATTTTAGCTCTTTTATCACACCCAGCTTAACAGTTCTCAGCTATTGAACTGATAATAAGGGAAAAGTCCTCAGCTGTTACACATTGATTCCTGCCGGTTCAACTTTAATGATTAAACCTGAAGCTCATCCTTTCAGAATGTGACAGCCTGTTGTCTTTGCTGTCAACAGAGGCACTGTATGGGGGAGCAAACTTAGGATGATTCTGAGGGCTGACTGAGGTCCTAAAAATGTTGGAACACTTGCAGTAGAGCCTGATTTGATTTTTTGTTTGTTTCCATGGGGCCCCAAATCATTTGTGGCACCCCTGGTTGTAAATTCATTGATACTATTTTATTTTCTAACAGATTATCTGAAGGAGAAGCTGGATAAGTACATGTCCAAGTTTCCCAAAGTACGAATCATTCGTCTGAACGAGCGCCAGGGCCTGATCAGGGCCAGACTGGCTGGAGCTGCTGTAGCCAAAGGTAAACACTTCTATACACACATTAATGTGGAAAGATGTTGCTTACATGGATAATAGAATGTACCACTCCAAAAAAAAACATGAGACAGTTACAGTTTTCACATAAACGTGTCAGATCATGCGCTCACTTTGTAAAAGTCATTGTTGCAATGAAAACACAGACGTTTGCTTACATTTCAATGGCTACTATTTGATTGTTTGGCTTCTCCTGCTGAGTCATTTGCTGCTATTACTCCAGCCAGGCTGTATAATTGCGTTTGAGCTGTGCAAGATTTCAACACCCCAGTAATGTGAAGTAATGACTGTCTTGTTGCATAAGCTTTTAACTTATTGTCATATAGTATTATGTCTGTAAATGTGACATACATGGAGGCAGAGTTCAGAAACACAAACATTTGCTGGCAAAGTTTTGACATCTCTTGTAACAGAAAAGAATAAGTGTGAAAACAGATTGAAAGTTGATGATCTTAATGTGCAGTCTTAATTATTTACACATGGTTTAATAACTAAAACCAGGATGAAGGATTATTTACAGATGATTAAAGAAGGAATGCAAATCCAGTGTGATTGAAATTACATGGATAATAGAGCAATGTTTCTTTTTCCGAAACTAGTAAGTGTCAGAAATGTGCATCTTAGTTCAAGTGTGCAGAAAGTCTGTGACTTAGTCTCTGTATCTTGCAAACTAGACTGCTTGAAAGTTTGCTATTGAATTGCAAACATTCAAATAGGTGAAATAACTTCAGTGTGAAAGTTCTAAAACAAGTACCTCTTAATACAGTACAAAAACATGAGTGCTACAATACGCTATTATACATGTTATTTACCTTCAAGAACACACCTACCCACCAGAGACTTCATGATACTGGCCTTTGATAACATGCACATGTGTCTATTTGCTGAACTGCAGCAGGATGTTTGCTGTCCTCCTCACAGGTGAGGTCCTTACCTTTCTCGACTCCCATGTTGAATGTAATGTTGGCTGGCTGGAGCCGCTTCTGGAGAGAGTCTACCAGGATCCCAGGAAGGTGCCCTGTCCTGTTATTGAAGTCATCAATGATAAGGACATGAGGTGACTCCACACGGCCATTTTTAGTAGCCACATCATACGTTGTGATCATGTTGTATACTATTTCTTTTAAAACCTTTTCTTCTCTCTTTTTCTGCTTGTTCTCCTCAGTTACATGTTTGTTGACAACTTCCAAAGAGGTATTTTCAAATGGCCTCTGGTGTTTGGCTGGAGCCCAGTGCCAGAGGACTACATAAAGAAGAATAACATGACTGAATCAGATCCAATCAGGTACCTAACAGTCAGTTATTGTGATCCTTTTTACTTATTGCAGCTGCTTTAGTTATTAATTTATCTTATCCTCCAGATGTCCAGTTATGGCTGGAGGCCTTTTCTCCATAGACAAAAAATACTTCTATGAACTTGGCGCGTATGATCCTGGCTTGGATGTGTGGGGTGGTGAGAACATGGAGATTTCATTTAAGGTACATCACAAATGCATTTCGTGAATGATTTCTACTGACACAAAGGATAATCAGGAACTCTACAGAACTTCTCTCTTACTCTTCATCCTACGTGCCCCTGTATGAATAGATCTGGATGTGCGGAGGGGAAATCGAGATCATCCCCTGCTCTAGAGTTGGGCATATCTTCCGTGGAAAGAATCCCTACAAATTCCCAAAAGACAGACAGAAGACAGTAGAGCGTAACCTGGCAAGGGTGGCTGAAGTCTGGCTGGATGAGTATAAGGACCTTTTCTACGGCCACGGCTACCACCACCTGCTGGGGAAAAAGTTTATTGACGTCGGCAACCTCACTGACCAGATTGAACTGAGGAAGAAGCTCCAGTGCAAGAGCTTCAAGTGGTACCTGGATAACGTGTATCCAGACATGGACGCTCCCTTAGTGAAAGCAGATGGCCTGGTATGTAGATGAGTAAGCTTTTGTTTACATTTCCTCATAAGATCCCCTTTAAGAAAAACTTATCCTCTCTGTGAATGATGCTATTGTTGTCTTTGCTGAGAATGTTTGAGCAAAATCATCCAAAACACAGACGCTGATTGTGCTCCTTGTTAACAAAGAATATCTGTTCATTTAAACCTGTGACAGATTTTTAAAAGGAATCATTGACGGGAAGGAGAGCGGCAATAAAGCCTTTTTTTCTAAGCAGCTCTGAATGAGTAGACTTATGTTTGTTGACTCCTGTAATATCTTTATCATCTTTTTTGCTGTTCAGGTATTTAATCGTGGATTAAGGAAGTGCCTCTCTCTACAGAAAAACACTCTGTTGTTTGAGACGTGTGATCTCAGTAAGCGGGTAGGTGTCTGATTTATTTCACAAATCATTTAGCTGCAGGATAATATCACTTCTTTCTGGATTTTTGTCTGAAGATATGTACAAACCAAGTGATTTGGCCTCATGACTGTAGTAATTATGGGTGGGCGCAACAAAAATATCCAGGAATAGACTGAAATCAGGATAAGGGCAGTCAGGACCAAGTCCACCATAAACAAGGGTGGAGTCCAAGACAAAACCCAAACTTTCTAAATGTGGTCTTTTTTGGATCCAGAGCGGCGTCACTATGCCATCAATCACAATCTTTCAGTTTTCATGCAGCATAATTATATCCTCACTCTTCTGTCTGTCTTTTCAGAGTCAGCACTTTAACTACACCTGGACAAGGCACATTCAGCACCAGGATCTATGCATAGCACCACATTACAAGGGCAACGGCTTTACTTTACAGCCCTGTGAAAGCACTAAGTCTGAGCTCAGCTGGGTCCACAGATCATCTAAGACTGCTATGGTAAGTTCACTTTGGGTGTGCTGTTTTCTCTGTGTGTTTCCCTTGTTTTTAAACATTGAACATGTTAGTGTCCTTTGTCTCTGAAAGACATATTTCCTTTTACCAGAGCCATAACCACACTGAAGCCCAATACACTGTTACCCCACCCTATCAAAACTCAGACACACTCACACACACACAGATGCACACACACACACACAGAGATACACACATCACCAATGCATTCTCAGTCTCTCTTTTTATTTACTTCTCATCATGCAATAATCACATTGCTGCTCATGCACTATAGTTTCTACCAATGCATATTATTGTAAAATATACATTATATACTGAGAAAAAATACATTATTTATCATGCAATATACATTATCTACTAAGCAAAAATATATTATCTGATGTGCAATATACATTATGTGTTGTCAAATATATTTTACTCAGCAATGTACATTATCTACAGTTCAATTTTAAATGATCTACTATGCAATTTATATACATGATCTATTATGCAATATATACATTATCTACTATGCAATATATATGGTTATCTGTGCAATAAATACAATTTACCATTCAATTCAATTCAATTTGTTTTATTGGCATGAACAAAGACATGTTGCCAAAGCACATAAGATTTATACACATACATTACATATATATTCATTACATATATTTCATTCAATTTATGGTATCTACTGCACAATATGCATTAACTACCTTGCAGCATGTATCTGTCAAGCAATATACACTATTTACTGTTCAATATTTATTATTTGCTTTGCAATAAACATTATTGACAGTAAAATGTTATTTTTTACACTAAGTTATACCTAATCTTTTGTGCTCAACATATTAATTTTTTCTGTGTAATACACATTTTGTTCTGTACAATGTAAATTATTGACTGCAGCATACAGTATGGTGCAATATTTATGGATCATTTACTGTGCAGTATCTATTATTTACTGTGCAATATACATAATCCTTTGTGCAATATGCATGTTTTTCATAAATGCAAGTTGTCCGAGTGTCTTGCACTTCAGTTGTAGTGTTTCTCTTTTTTGTAATTCATCAGATAATACTGATAAAGGCTTTCTATTCTATTTCTGTCTTAAACAACCTACTTTAAATTGGGCTATTAGAAAAATATTTCCCTCCTCCAGCCATGTCTTAAATGGTTGGTTGAATTTGGGAATGTTCGAAGCTTTGGTCACTGATTGTGTTTCCTGTTTTGTGTTTGTTCAGGGGGAACACCTCATAGCAAAGTCTGTTGCCCTGCACATGTGCCTGGAGGCGGGGCCTAAGGGGGACACTTTTCACCTCAACTCGTGCGATTCCAGTAACTCTTTCCAAAAGTGGCAGTTCACTCACTACTACGCTCAGTGGTTCGACTGAAGTGAGTTTGATGTGACTGTTGAGACGACAACGACACACCACTGACCAGAGGAAGTGAGGAACACATTGTGGCAGTAAAAGGTGTGGTGTGAAGTACAGGGTGGGGGTATGTGCAATGTTTCTAAGGCCCTGTTACCATATCAGAACGGACTGACTTTTAAGTTTGAACACTTGGGCCTAAGAAAATAGAGCATCTTTTGTTTTTTTATGATTTGAACTGGCGTTCTCATTTTAGGAAAGATGCTTTGCACTGGCATCTGGGGGAAAAAAGACTAAAATTCATCAGATGCCAAAGGGAAATGTATGATTTCAGTGCCAAAGATAGAGTGCCTTGAAGATTTGGGATGTCAAAAAGTGACTTACTTTTTTTTGTGCTGGGACTAAATAATGAGTGGAGGTAGTGTACAATTGATTCCTTATGAAAGTGATATCGATCACCCTGTTTTGGTGAGACATCATCTTTTTTTTGTGTGTTTTACTTTTTGTTTGATGAGGATTCTTGGTGAACAGCTGCTTCTCTGGTTTTTAATAACTGTAATTAAGGTGTAGGTTTTTTTGCTGTGAAAACTCTTGTTGTATGAATTCCTTCTTGTCACTAGGGGGAAGTGTTGATTCAAAACACTCCATAAACCTGTGCTGTGATTTCATGATCATGTAACCTGTTCTCAAACTCTTCAACCACACTGCATTTTCTACAGAAAGTCAAAATAAAATGATGAAGGTAAAGATTTAATAGCTCACATATTTATTGTGTTCATATTCAGGAACTGTTAAGACACGCAAGAAGTTAATCACTTGAAAATATCTCCTCATAGTTTCTCTACTGGAGCCAAACTCCAGAGGTGAAAATACTGAAGCTGTAATACCTAACGGTAGCTTAGTTATTCTAGGCTGTAGGATTAAAAAAACCCTGAGCTTCTTATTTATCTAATCTGCTGTCCAAATACCTGCCTTATATAAGAAGATGGTTTCATCCTAAAAGCATCAAATGAAAAATATGAAGCACCTTTTAGGTGTCAGATTGCTGTTAAACTTTGTCCTCTAATAGACACTTCACAAAATCACTCCTTTTAGAAAGCTTTTGTGTAACGTTTGTGGACCCTGAAGAGCTACATTTGAGTTTTTTTCAACATGATCCACAAGAAAATTTCAAAACAGCGCTGTAAACTGTGACCCACATGACACTGGTATGCTTCTCTTTTTGTTATGGGTCATGTCCTGTAAATAGGGCTGAGACAAATCTTACAAATTCATCATCATGTACTCAAACTCTTCTATCTTCTTGCGTGTGTTGCCTCTGCGGATCCTGCGGTAGGACACAGTGCTGTATTTGGAGGCATTGAGGTGGTCGAAAGGGTTCTGTTGACCGGATTTCTTGGGTTGAGGCAGGGAGGCATAGCCTGGGCTGGGGTCTTGATGAAACCCCATAGGGACGCTGAACTTTGGGTCCTTTTCTGGCTTCTGGTCTTTCTGAATCTGTTGCTTTTTGCCTGACATCAACACTTCAGCTTTAGGCATCTGCTCTGGGACTCCTGTCTCCCCATTCAGCCTTGTATTAATCCCTTCATTAGCAACATCAAAGGGTTCAAGGTTGGGTGTCTGTGTGACAAGAACACCTTCCTTATCGAATAGGGGATTTGCTGGAAAGAAAAAGAAGAGAAACATCTGTTTAGCATTCTGTTGACAAAAACTCCTAGTAATTTAACTTCTATTTCAGTGCACAACAACACAAAATCCTCTTACCTTTTTCTACATGTGTGTTGCCTTCTTGCGGACTCTGCATGTCTGCAATCAAGCAGTTAGGTGACAGAGATCCTCCACAGCTCCTCGCGGACTTCTCTGGATTTTGGTCGGACTCTGCTTCTGGATATGCAGCATCTGTATGATCAGTAGGTTCTGCTTTCTTTAGATCTTGGCATTGCTTGTCTTGCTCATTCAGAATGACCTGTAGAGTTGTTTCCTTCTCCAACTCTGAAGTTTCCTTACCAATGATGGATTCATTAGCTGAGCCCTCTTTTCTCTGTTGGCAAGGTTCATCTGCTGCCACACTATTCCTTTTGACACAATGTCCGGGACCAAAATCCCCAGATGTTTTCACTTGAATGTCCTCATCAGGTTGTTCTCCATCACTGTAAAACACAGAGTCGTCTCCCTCCTCCATCGACCACACTTCAGATTCCTCCAGTTTCTGTGGTGCCTCAAGAGCAGTCCCACCTATGACCTCCAGTACCTGGGAGGCAAGTGCATTGTCCTGCACTGGGAGCCTTGGTGGCTTTGGAGGAATTGTGCTTAAGTCAATCTCCATCTTTTTAATGTCTCTTTTCCTAAGGTATCAAAAATAGTAACAATCAGTTCTCTCGTTTTTTTTAAAGATGATTGAATCAGAATTTAAGGCACCTCAAACCATTGCCCCATTGTCTGCTCCAGTATTCCAATATACCTCCTTTTTCTTGTCCAAAAATTTCAGTAAGTGAAGAAAGAACCCATCCTGCATTCAGTCAGCTTTGCACATTCAAGCTCTCTTGTGTGCTCTCTAGCGCTAGTGCCATGTAAGTCTGAGTACGTGTTAAAAGAGAGAAGAACAAGGGTTTTGTTGTGGTCCTAACAGAGACTCTTTGTGTGTCTGGCATCTGTGTATATGTAGTGATTGTACTCTTAAATAATCTCTGCTGGGTGACCACCTTCATTCTGTTAGGTTTAGAGTCTGGATTAACATTCCCATATAGGTTCTCTGTATATCTCATGAACCAGCCCTGTTAATGCACATGTGCCAAAGCTTAGCCAGAGTATGTCTTGAGTTATAAGTGGATAGAAAGACCTTTACAACTTAAGTAAGGCTCCAGGAATACTGATAACTACAGTGCGCTTTCATTTTATTTCCCTTCATCTTTATTCCACCATTTATACAAGACAAAAATTCTGCTCACTTCTGTGTATTTTTCTCATAGCTACACCCAACCTTTAGTTTTCACTTCCAGATTATGCTTTAAAAAAAAACATTAAGCAACCAAGGTGCAGTAGTTATAGACCATTTGGACTAGTTCAGGCTCTTTGTCATGTCACAGACATGTAAAAGATGTCAGTTAAAAAGTTTAATCAAAATCACAATTGATTTGATTTGATTTGATGTCTTTATTTCGAACATGTAAAAGTAAAAATACAAAAAAAAAGCATACAAGTAGAAAAGAAGAAATAGTTATACAAACATAAAAGAAAAAGAAACAAAATGAATATGAGCAAGCAGTGAAACAATTTACTTTACATGTGCAAAAAGGAGTAGGAAGAAGTTAAAACGTATCTAATCCTACCCCTTCATTCACTTTTATCTGGCATTATACTAGTGCACTCCTACACGTCAAATCTTCATATATTATCTTCATATTTACACCTACAATCAAAAGTAAACCCCTCATGATTCTCAACACTTGACTTCCTCCTTGTACCTCATGAAAATCATTTCTTTGTACCTCTTCCTGAACTGGATTATGTTCTGACATTGCTGTAGCTCCATGTTGAGACTGTTCCACAGTTTTACACCACAGATTGAAATACAAAAACTTTTCCTTGTGGTCCGAACACTCACCATGTTTAATCTTAACTTCCCTCTTAAGTTATAACCCCCCTCTCTTTCAAAGAAAAATCTTTGAATATTTCCTGGAAGTTGATTTTTCCATGCCTGGTACAGAATTTGTGCAGTTTTAAAATCCACAAGGTCAAATGATTTCAATATTTTGGATTTGAGGAACAATGAATTTGTGTTCACTGAAATCAATATTGTGAACTATTCTGATGGCTCCCTTCTGTAGTACTGACAGTGGTTGTAGTGAGCTTTTATAAGTGTTTCCCCAAACCTCAGCACAGTAACTGAGATATGGTGAAATAAGTGAACAGTAGAGAATAAGAAGTGATTTATGATCCAGAATGTTCTTGGCTTTGTCGAGAACTGAATGCTTCTTGACAGCTTGGATTGAACATGTTTTATGTGAGGTTTCCAACAAATGTTTTCATCTATTGTTACACCAAGGAATTTGTGTTCATGTACTCTTTCTACATTGCTTCTTGAAAATTCACATTATCATATAATTTCATTAATATAACAGCAGTACTTGGTTTTTGTAGCCACAGTGATAGGCTCCATTGGTTTGAGGACCTCCATTTGGGAACCTCAATTTGGGCAGTACATCTGACGCTATACTGATGGTTGGCGCAAGAAATGACAATGTTTGGATGAGAGGCTGGCGCTGGAGAGGGGTTTGAGAATCTCAAAGTACTTAAGACTTTAAACACTTTGATCAAAGCAAATTCCTAAGCTATCAGATCAGTGTGTTCTGCAACATCTTTCTCTTTTTTTATGGCGACAGCTGATCAGAGTCAAACCAAAAAACATTGACTGCTTTTAGAACATAGGAAACAGAGAACGGCGTACACAACATTGATCGTAGTGTTGATAATTGGGAGTACAATTAATCACGCAGTAAGCCAAGTAAGTGATATTTTGTTGATAAAAATCCAACATTACAAACACAAACACAAACACACACACAAGTCAACCCTCCTGTTATGCGGGTCAAATTGACCCATTTTAAAGTTCAAAAATCTAAAACAAATGTTTAAAGTATTTTTTTCGATATGAAACTTCTTCTGCTTGGTTTAATTAGCATGAACAACATATGAAATTAAAATGGTTCATTTCACACATTTTCACCCCCCCCCCTGCATGTTTATATCACATTGATACTGTTCATGGGTCAATTTGACCTTGCAGTCAAATTGCAAGCTAAAATGGGTCAGAAGTGTCAAATACTAAATGTTACTTTGCAACTGTCACATGTCACCCCAATCACTTTCCAATGTACATAAAAAAGTTTTAACATGAGTTTTCATAAAAACCGAGTGAGTTGTCCTCATTGAACTATGATCTGTGAGAATTAAAGAACACCAATGGACCAAATATTGATTTAAATGGTTAGTAATGGAGTTAATAGTGAGATTTACAAAAAGTTTATTGGGATGTTTTTTTTGGTTCTCACACTTTTGAATCATTAAATATGCCCCGGGTCGAGTTGACCCAGGAAGATTATTGCTGTCCCTAAGAAACAAGTGACAGAATTTGCATTTTAACATGGAGTTAAATGGGGACTGACTCTCTTAGAGCCAGCCTCCAGTGGACATTTGAGAAACTACAGTTGTCGGCACTCCAAATTGGCTTCAATATACTACCATGAGTTTAACATTACCTTTGAGTTTGCTGCTTAGTAACAACAATTTGGAAGGAGTGACCTCTGAGTTTGGACAGAAGTATCAGGTTGTATAAGTAGTTAGAGCTAGTTCAACCCCCAGCTGCTTCATTAACTGTGCTGCCTACACATCAATGCATAAGTATAAAACATCAAGTAAAACACAAGTACTTCATTAATTAACAAACTACTCAAGACATATTACTGCAAACTTTTGATCATAAATATTTAACCTATTTCTTATGAAACAATATGTTTATCTGAAAAACTTAAACACCAAAGTGTTTTTTATTCTGTTTGAGACTTTAACTGAACAAATGTGAATACTTTTTTCACAACTAAATAAATGAAACATCTTGTCTTTCATGATTCATATTTTGTGAGCCCATTGAACCATTCAATCTCCACACCCACAAAAATGTGTGAGAAGTTTTAAAGAAGTTCTAGTAAATGTTAACCATCAAGAGCTAGATAACACGGTTTATCATCAAGTGATAACACCCTGCTGTAGCTGTTTCTCTCTTTTTCTGACTTCAGCAGTGACAGCAGGAAACCAACGAAGTGAGGCTTATTACAGGAAACGCGTGAGCTTTCGATTCTCAACTTTAAGATGTTCACCTTACCAACATTACATTTGTCTTTTCTTAAGGTAGGCTATGTGATACCTGCACTGAATATCATCAACCTGAATATACACTTAGCTCTTCCTGTTGCCACAGCTTTAATGTGTACACTGATACTTTAGAAAGAGTGTACATAAAGATCTTTTCACTGAAAACTTTGGCTCTTTACTCGTCTGTTGTGCGTCTGATCTTACTAGGGGGTCCTCTCTCCCTAATTGGGCGGGTTAATCTAATAAAAATGACAGTGCTTCCACAGTTTCTCTACCTTTTTCAACACCTTCCCATTTTCATGAGTAAATCTTTCTTTTCCAAGCTTGACCGTCTAATCAGTCCCTTCCTCTGAGGTAATAAACGGGCATGGATTAGTCTAGCTACCCTTCAGCTTCCTAAATCCAAAGGTGGACTTGCACTCCCAAATTTCCGCTATTATTATTGGGCCTGCAATGTCAACAAGCTTCTCTTCTGGAACTCTTATAAGGCATCAGATGAACGTTCACAGTGGGTTCAGCTTGAAACCAGTGATTTGCTCTCAATTACCTATGGCAGTTTAACAAGTTAGTCCCAATCCTGTAGTAACAAACACATTGATGATCTGGAACCAGTTCATGAAAGTGTTTGGCTTACACGCACGATCAGGACTAACTCCAGTTTTTCGCAATCACCTATTCCTCCCTTCCTGCTCAGATTCTGTGTTCAAGACCTGGTCTGATAAAGGTCGGCTGACTATTAATGACGTTTTTGCTGATGGCACCTTCCTCTCATTTGCAGACCTGTCAGCAAAGTTTAACCTCCTGAATTCTCGTATGTTTCGCTTCTTTCAGATTAGGCATTTTGTGAAATCTTACTTTCCCCACTTCCCCAGTCTTCCTCCAGATTAAATGTTGGATCAATTCCTAATTCTTGATATTTGGCAGAAAAGGCTTGTAGCAATCATATACAGTTACATCCATGGACTGTTGCCATTCCGTTTGGGCTTCTTGGGACCATGACTTTGGGATCTCTTTATCCGATGAACTGTGGGAGCAGATGCTACACAGTGTCTCCACTTCTTCGATATGCACCAGGCATGGCCTTTTACAATGTAAAATTGTATCCATCTCACCAGACTGGCCAGGATTTGCCTGGACAGATCAGACAGTTGTAACAGATGCAAAAAGTCTCCCACTAACTATATTCATATGTTCCTGTTGTGCCCACGGCTGTCAGAGTTTTGGACTGAAATATTTGGTACAATTAGCAAAGTCTTGGGCCGTACTATAGACCTTGAGCCCCCTGCTGCCCTCTTTGGAATCTCTACCTCGCAAAATATGCCTAAACCCATCCAAAAAGTCATTGCATTCTCCACCTTACTTACTCGTAGGATTATTCTTCTTTAATGGACTCACTCCTCCGCCTTACTCATGATACATGGATTCAGGAGATACTGCGTTGCATTAAATTAGAAAAGATTAGGTACTCCCTGAAAGGTTCTTTAAATATGTTTTACCAGCATTGGCAGCCCTTCTTAGATTATATTGACTCCCTGTCTATTCACGCAGAAATTGACAACTAACTGAGTACATTCCTCCCTTTCCCTTCATTTTGTTTTATTTTATGTATGGAGCTTTAATATTTTATTTATTTACCTTTTTTATTTTTTATCCTTTCTTTATTTTATTTTTTTCCATTTATTGAAAAACATAATCAATCTATGTCACTCTTATGTCTATGCACTTTGTCTTTGCCTCTAAAGCCTAAAGTGACATACCCAATGCACTTACCTGTTTTCAGGTAATGATTTCCTATTTCTGTATGATCTTGTTTTCTCTAATGCAAGGGTTCCCAAACTTTTCAGCCCTTGACCCCCAAAATATAGGTGCCAAAGACTTGCGACCCCCACTGTCCCTCAAAGTGACTAAATGTAGCTTCATACTTAATTTAGCTGGTCTGCAGAAAATCAGCCTACCTCAATTCACATGTGGCTGTGTGCTGTCATGAACTAACCTGCTGCTACTGATGCTTCTGTAATTTAACTGTTAAATAACCCTAACCCGAACATAAGGAGTCATCTGGTATCAAAATAAATATTGTATATGCAAATTTAACTACTATTTTTGTAGATATTTTACAAAAATGGGTGAAATATACAATTTTAGATTACTTTAAAAAACAGCAATATTCTGGATGACATCTCAGGAACCCCCATTAGTGTTCCGCGACCCCCCAGGGGGTCCCGACCCACACTTTGGGATCCCCTGCTCTAATGTATTTACCTGGTACTGCTCGTTTCTTCGTTTGTCTCCCCCTTATTAATGTTGGTATGAATGCGAGGTGTGTGTGAAGTGATCAGTGTTCTTTGTTAAAGTGTTTAGTAACATCGGTCAAAGAACTCTGTTCCTTCTGTTAGTGTCACAGAACCTACTTTGAACTTGTCTGTGCATACAAAAAACAATAAAGAAACTTTGGAAGAAAAAAAAAGAGAATGTGCATTATTATCTGGAATCTGAAAAGAAACTGTTTGATTTGTAAAACTTCACAAGTTTATTATGTTTTGGTTTTTTTTGCATTTAGATTTGATTTGATACAAAAATGATAATGAGATTTTCTAAAGAGCTCATTTTTCTTGAAAGTGAAACTTACATGCTTCTGTACATTCAGCTTTTAAAAATATAGTTTCAGAGTGGCTCAACTGACACTGGAAATAAGTTTACAGCCTGAGCACGATTTGAAATGAAAATAGTTTAGTGGTATCTCTTCTGCCCACATCCTGTTATGAGCTGAGCAGACATCTAAACTGAGAGGAGGATTGGTTTTGCTTTTGCACCTGAACGTGACAGAAATACTATTTACATGTCGATCTGACTTAATGATACAGAAGTTATCGTGTTGGTCAGTCACAATAATCTCATTTTACAATTCAAAGTTGCTACAGAGGTTCAGCTACAGCATTTCAGACTAATGTCATTAATGCTGATCACAGTTATTAGTTTTATATAGGCCTACAGGCTGGCAGCAAACATAACCACTTTTGACATACAATACAATCTTTTGCATAGGTAACATTCAGTCAAGTTCTTGTTCAAGCATAATCATTTTACATTTTCATAATGCTATTAACCCACAACAAGCCAAAGCCAAACAGTGAGCCTGATTCACTGGACTCTCTCTGGAAGTCTTTGACAAGTACTAAGTGCAAAAATGTCTTCTTGTGTCTGCGCCATGGGCAGATCCAGGGGATGCCCCCACATTAAAGTCTGATTGGCCACCTCGAAATTCTACACAGTGATTGGCTGCTTTCATTGTCAAAGGTGGTACTTAAGTTAAAATAAGCTATTTGGGCTTTGTTGTCATAGGCTGCTCGCAGCTTCTATGTATTTTAATGTAGCATATTTTCCTTTCGTTAGTAGTAATTGTGAAGGAGAAATATTCTTTCTAGTCCTTAAAAGATTAAGCCAAAAATGTTGCCTCAACTTTGCTACATAACTTTTAAAGTGAAGATAAACTTGAACGTAACATTTTTTGGGTACTTTATTGTTAGCAGGTAAAGTATGATAAACGGTGATAGAGGGGGGAAATATAAGTCAGTAATAGGGATGCACACAATTAATCGATTATGGATTAGTTGTAGTTAAGACATTACTCAAAACATACATTTTTGTTTTCAATTTTCCGTCACGTGGAACAAACATCATGTGGTCTCATATTACACTCAGCTATCAGGGAGGTGTTTTAACCTTAAAGCATGTTTCGATGTGAATCAACTGTTTAAGGTGTTGCGCACAGCGGAGACGCTCAGCTGGCGGCTGGGGCTGTGCGTCAGGTCTCCGCTTTTTAAAGAGGATCAATACGCATCTGTTGCCAACAACGACACGAAGGTTGACAACTTTAAACAGGACATTTTCCTACTTTTAGATGGAAAATCCAACAGACTGGTGGGAGTTGTTAGTACGCTATGTTTGCAGACCAGCAACATCAGAGCCGTCTGAGCTTTTCTGACACTTGACTGATTATGACCTGGTTGCACTCCCGGCTGACACCTGATCAAATACACACGTTTATTTTTCTCAATAAGAATGAGTAGACAGAAAACTTGACACTGTGAGTCGGAAGTACTTTTCTGTTAGTATTATGAGCCTTCACATTATAAGACTGTGTCCACAGAGTATATTTTTATGAGCCTGATTGTTGATAATCAGTGTTAAACATGTACCCGTATTTAAGACTGTCAGTTACATGCATTTTGTTGCTGTAGAAAATATAATTTAGGGGAAAAACAACGTATTTGGCTTTGTTTTTAACACAAGAGTAAAACTGTTTTTTTTTAAATGATTAATCAATAATTGATCGTTAACATTTCCAAAAATCGATCATGGAAAATGCTTAAAATGTACATCCCTAGTCGGTAACCAACTTTGTTATACCACTGCTCTCTGGCCTTTTAATTGCCCTCTGGGGATACATCAAGTATTTTCAATTGAATTGAATTGAACACCCCAGTGAAAAAGTCTAGATCTGCCCCTGGTCCTTCCCATTTAAAAGGAACACTTCTTCTGTAACAGGTTGCAAAGTTCATTTCAGAAGTAGCACTTCATTTGGAGTGTCTCTTTCTTTCTGCTACTGGTTCACATAATGAGAAACCTTGTTAGCCCTCAGTACCAAGTAGATACAGGGAGCATGAGAACAACATGTCACTGAGTGTTCGTCTCCTCCTCTTCCACTGATCGCTGAAGTCCAGGAAGCAACTTGAAGATGTGCTTGCGAACACTGGCTTTCCTGCTTTTACGGGGCAGGGTACCAAATAAGGAGGAGATCCTTGTTTCATCCCAGGAAGGAGAGGAGAGAGAGCTGCTGCTGGAGGCCAAACTGGAGCTGCTGGAGCGACTGAGTGGTGGATGTTGGTTGTGATGAGGATGATGATGGCTGGAGCTTGATGACAACCTGCTGGAGCTGCCGCGCTCAGAGAAATCTCTGGAGAAGAAGCAGCCATCATCTGTGGTGCTGGCTGCACTACAGGGGCTGGGAGAGCACAGGTCCCCAAACACACTGGCCTGGTCACTGTCATCAGTCATCACGCTCCTGAAGCTGCTGTCGCTGGAGAATCGGCAGCCATAGCGGCCTGTGGGGGAGTTTAGGATGGCTGAACAGTCCAGGGGGAGCTGGTGGTTGCTGCTGTTCATGTTACCTGGAATATAAAAAGAGTTTCAGTTGAAGTTTGCGAAAGGAAGTTCGTCAATGTTCAATCCTCTGGGGAACTCCTTTGTCTTATTTGTATGAAGTTTACGCCTCATGAACAGTGTAGCTTCAGAAAGGGGACATAAGTTGTGAGAAAGGAAGTGCTGTGGTTTGACAGCTGAGCTTGCTCTCACCTCGCATGAGGCGCTTTTCCTGTAATGTCAGCGCTTGCAGCTCCACCAATTTCTCACGTAGCGATAGCTGTATTGACAGAAAGATATATTGGTTTAACTTCCAGTGAAACTCTATTTTGCATAATGTGTTCAGAACATGCATCTTTAAAAGTGAACTAAAGACACCTTTTTAATCTGGCTTTTAACTTGGAGTAATTTCTGGCATGCATACGTATGCATATGTGTGCATGTGTGTGTTTGTATGTATATATATGTATTTCTATTTATTTTATTACTTCTCTTTGTTTATTTTGTCATTTAAAATCATTTCTCAACTAACATTTTCTTCATGTGTTTTCTATTAATTTATTTATCTGTTTATTTTATTCATTTTATTTTTCATATTATCAATTTTATTTTATTTCATTTCACATGTCTGAGCCCCTGTTCTATTGTATTTGTTTTGTCTTGTTACATTAAAAAAGTTACAAATAAAATATTAAAAAATTAAAAAAACTTGGAGTAAATTATTTTTAGCTCTGGACTAAGTCCTGACTTATTACCATTATTAACAATATTACTGTTATTACCATTGTTTCAAATGTATTTTATTTTATTTTATATTGTATCTTATTTTATGTTATTTTATTTTTATGGTATGTATCTGATTTTATTTTATTGATTTTAATTGCAATAATTTTATTTTGTTTTTAAATATTTTATAATATTATCCTCTATCTTGTTTTATCATTGTATCATTTTACCTATTGCTGTTGTTTTCTGTCTGTTCTTTCGTGAATCACTTTGCATGCTTGAATGTACGAAGGATGAGTTGAGAACATCTACATCCCTGTTGTAAAACGTTCATATCTTCAGATTTACTTAAGAAATGTTTGAGTTCTGACTGCCAGTAGGTCAGCTTGTGCTTTATCAATATATGGCAGTGTTGCTGTGTTATTTTTACTTGCTACGTTTGTGTGATTTAGTGACAGGCGGTTATCAGGCTGTTTCATTTCCAACCACAGAGCAGCAGTGTGCAAACAACAAACATGGGCAGTTAAAGAGACACACCTTAAGCAGGTTCAGCTTCTTCTCCAACTCAATTTGCTTCACTACAGTTCCACTTACAGTCTCCACCCTAGAAACACAAAACACACTTTTACATACACATTCAACAAAAAACTATAACAGTGCATTGCAAGTTTTACAACCTGGAACTGATACAGATTTTCTTGATGTTGTGAGCAATGGGCCAACACAAAATGATCTATGATTTTAAAGAGGAAAGCTATTTACTGATAAAAAATATGAAAAGCTGTAGGTGTCATGTGGAAACTCTCATCTAAGATCAAACATAACCGGTTGACTTTAGATGAACTTGTGCATCCAACAGATTCTGCTCCTCTTGTTTGTTCATCAGACAGTAAATAGAAGAAACAAGTCTATCTCAATTCCAGGTTGTAACATTGATAAATGTTGTAGGGTGGATGCTAACATATGCAAAGAACTGTAAGATGATAGCTTTTATTGCTGTGATGCTTTTTCATACTTCCATGCTGTCACTCACTTTAGCTTGTTGGTAGATTCTCTTATTAGGTCAAGTACGCGTTCATGAGACAATCCTTCAATGCTGGCACCGTTGATAGTGATGATGATATCATCTATAAATAAATGAGGATGCAAAAAGAGGGAACAAATCAATTACAAGAAGTTAAGCAGGTTTTCTATCGTGTTCATGCAACATTATGTGTCTGTGTGTGGGCGAGAAGGGTGTGAATGAGTGGTGAGAGGTATAACTGTGAGTCTATGTGGAACATAAAGGTACAAGAATGTCACAGGGTTTTTTGGTACATGCAAAGAAAGAGATCTGCAGAGAGTAACTGTGGCTCACCTGCGGTCAGACCAGCACTCTCAGCAGCGCTGTCCTCCTGCACCTTACGCACAAACGTGCACATCTCCACTGCAGAGCTGTCCCTCACCTGCAGCCCATAAGTCTGCAAAAGAGAGATGAGTGTGCCAAATAAGTCAGAATATATTCCTCCACATTAAAACATCTTAAACAAGTGTTAAGTTTATCAATTACTCAAAAAGTACAGATTTAAAAAGAGTGACATAAAAGTTTGCTTACCTGAATCTCAAATCCAAATGTTTCATTGTCGTGCTTTTCAAGGACAATTGTGGTCCTGTGCAAAAGAGACATGCAGACAAAGAAACAAACTCTTTAAGTTCCCAGTTCTCATGCAATAACTAATATATTGCAAACTGAAAAGGGCAGCATATGGCAGTTTAGATGTAGTTAGACTAAAGAGGACATTTCTACTGCATGTGTCATTGCACATCCGATTTTGATATATTTACCTTTGTGGGTCTGAATAATCAACCAGTGAGGTGGAGTAGGAATGCTTTGCCTGCAGAAGAAGAAATGCAGAGTACCTTTTTTAGAACAATAAAACTGATTTAAGGTTAATCCTTTCAGGAAAATGTTGTGAACAAGCTGATCCTATGGTGTTACATATATGAGTTATACAACCTTAAAAGATTAAAATAGTTGAAGAGCTTTTACCCTATTGCATGAAGCTACTGTCAAATCAGTGATCTGCTTCTCATTTAAAACAATAAAAGAACCATTTCTTATCTGACATTTATGAAAGTGTTGCATTTAAGAAAGCAGAGGAATGTTGAAGCTGCTGTATTTAACATTTGATTTATTGTCTCACCTTGCGCACTCTGGGCAGAGAGCCAGTATTCTGCCTTGGTCTGTCACTGTTTCCCCTCAGTGAGCGCCGGTACCATAGGGAACACTTCTTCCTCAGAGTATTATCCACAATGTAATTGTCTTGGCTGGCCCTGCGCTCAAGTCCATTGAAATTCATGGTGGACTGCATGGTAGAGTAGTCCTCAAAGCACCATCATGCCACTGCTGCAGCAGCTCTTCAATGATTGTGAGGCCCGGCCCTGCTGTGCTGTAAAATGTGTCAAAGCGGAAATCCACATCATGTGACGTCTGTGGTGGACCTGTGCAGATCACAGCCTCACATACCCTCTTTCCTGTTCACCTCTTGTAACTTTTTTTTCTCTCTTTTTCTTGAGAAAGAGGTCGGCTGTATCAAAAAGCAAAACAAGGAGAAGCTTTTTTCTCTCCCCCGCTGAAAAGTCCCCTTCTCTTTCTGCAGTCTGAGCGATTCGATTTCTGGTCTGTCAGAAGCCAGCAATGCATGAAGAACTGCCACCTCCTGCCTCCAGCAGCACCTGCCTCCAGCCTCTCTCACTCTCAGTTTCTCAAAGGGTTAAGCCTCAGCCTGAGCCTGAGTCCTGTGTGCTGTCAAGCAGGGAGACTTGTGGGCCAGACAAAAGGCTGATTTAGCTCTGGGCCACAAGTCTCGTTCCCTAAACACACAGCATGGGTCATTGGGCCCAAGGCATCAGACGTGGTTGGATCAAAAGGGAAATCAAACACGTAGGGCGGCAGTCAGGGAGACAATAGCTGATGGGTGCAGTGCACCAACCTTGTCCCATTACAGCACCCAGGCCTTCAAAAGGTTCACTGTTTGATCTGCAGGACAAGCTCAGCTTTCACCCTGCATTGAAGCTCCATGTCTTTGGTGAGCAGAAAATCACAGACAAATTTTAAGCTCAGTGCTGTTTTGCTATAAAACCAAATGAAATACTCTTGAACTTCCAGATTGCCACACAGTAATCCCCTCTGCCTCGCTGACCCTTAGCAGAGCAGTTGGCAAACCAACCACGGGACTGTCTAGAACACAGATGTCCTGTTTCATTAGGACATTGCAAATTTGGTGGGTAAGAAAGAAGGGGAAATGTATTTATGTAATACTTTTCATAGACAGGAGAGCTTTACATGATACATGATACAACATACAGACACAGAGGCATGACAGACTATTTACCCACCAAAACCATGTAAAAACAGAAAAACCTTTGGAAAGTGTCACTGAACTCTGCATAGCCTTGAGCATCTGCTCCAAATCAGCACAGGAACCTGTTCTGCTGTGGACTGGACCAACCTGAGGGATGTGGCTGAAGGGGTGTGACGTCCACCAGCACAATAAGTCAGCACCCATCTGGGCAGTATTTTGGTTTCACCTCTCACAATGGGAAGATAGTGCCCTGACCATATTAGTACACAGTCAGTGGTACTAACCAATATTCCGACTGCCTCAACACCAAGTTAAGAGATAACCTGCCATACTGAGCCACAGCAGCTCTGCAATTTGAAGATCAGTTACCCCAATATCTGTCCACTCAGGTTTGTTTTTGTGTGATTTTTTTAAGAAGTCAGCCAACTGGAAATACATAGACAAAACATTTCACTGTTTAGGTGCTATGGCCACATATATGGAATGAAAAACCACATTTGACTTTATGTAGAGCAAAGTACATTGTTAAAAATGCCGCTCCAAAAACAAGAAAAAAAAACTTTTACCTTGAAATAAGCAAAAAAATCTGCCAATAGAACAAGTGAAAATTTGCTAGGTAAGATTTCTTAAAATAAGACGTAATATTGAGAAAACTGTGATCTTAAAGTTAGCAGAGAAAACTTATTTTAAGCAATATTTTACCAGTATTCAAAAGCTTAGTGTCTCAGAATAAGCCAGGAATGCTAACAATTCGTATTTTTTCACTCCAAAAAAAGATTTTTGCAGCAATACATTTCATGTCAACTTCTTCATCCTTCATTATAGCGGCACTTCTCTAGGTTTAAGACCATCTTGTACTTGAAATAAGATTACAAAGTTTAATTTGAGTATTTTGAGATATAATGTCTTCTCATTGTGAGCTGGATATACTAATATTCAGTCATGTTGTTTTTTAGGATAAGCCAGCTATGCTCAAAAGTAGGTGTTTCATTCTGTGCATGTAGTTTGAGGATGTATATTTTTATCTGATTTAGAAGAAACAGTGCCTGAAAACTGTAACCCACCCTTAAAAAACAAACAATATTTTCTTTCTTTCTTTCTTTTATCAATGGAGCTGTTTTCTGATAGATTCTCCAATAAAATGCATTTACTTAAATCAAGTACAGTGTTTGTCTTAAATCAAGATTATTCGTCTTCTACAAATAAGTTCTCAGCTTGAAAAATGTATGAAATGTAAAATAAACCTTGTTTCTTCTAAATTACAACTCAAAACAAAATCATTTCAAGATTGTTTGACTTAACAAGATATTTAAGTTGCATTGTCTTAAAACAAGTCCCTCTATCTTGCTCAAATGTGACTTGTTGAGTAAATAAGACAATGAGACAATTTCACTTGGTAAGATTTTGAGTTTTTGCAGTGTATTGTTTTCCCTGTATTTACAAAAGGGCAGATAATAGGTGATAGAGCTCATGTCACCCTGCAATAAATATTAGCTTCCCTTAACATAAAGTCAACATGGATCCAGATTTTGAAAAACATGGGTGCAGAGTTAGGGTGCTAAAATTGTTGTTTTGTTTAAAATTAGATATAATACGTATTGCAGAAACCGAAAACATTATGCTAGCTGCATTGGCAAATATTTTTTATATATAACAAGCAAATCAGGTCTTATTTTTGGCTTGGTATATCATGGAATAAGATTTATGTCTGGACTTGTCAGGTATATTTGACTTATAATAAGAGTGATTATATATTTTTATTAGAAATTAGAAAAAATCCACTTGCTGAGATATTAATTTTGCTTTGTAGGCATTCTAGTCCTCTTATCTGGATCTTTTGCTCATTGTTGTCTCTAAGGGAAAACTGTAAATGTGTCCCACAAACCTCCTGTAAAGTGAACCTGTTTGACCCCTTTTGTTTTTAATTAGAAGCTGCACTGCATAACCAAGAAGCAGCACAATCTTGAGGGTTTGACTCATATACAAAGTGCTGATGGGCCTCAGTTACATCTGCATTTCCTCTGTCTAACGGACACATCCACATCATCAAAAGTTTTTCACAAAGAGCGGTTCAACAGAAAGCAGAGATGAGTCATGATTGTTAAGGTACAGAGTGAAGGGGAGGATAGAAAGACCTGATTAAGATGAGCTGTTGCGGGAAACTTTGTCCTACATGCAGTAATGTGTGCAGCTCGGCACAATCCGAGCTTTCACTATTACAATTATCTTGTGTGAGATTTACTGAAAGAATAATACATCATCCTTTTTTTTATGAAACAACAACTCCATGAAAAACAAAGTTTATTGACCCACTGATATCACTTATACAGAATAAATAGTGCAAGAGAACAGATACAATGCAATGGGTTGAAATCCAAGCAACAACACAGTTTCACATAATCAAAAATATATTTCTTAATGACTTGATGGTTAAAAATCAAAAATAGTTTTTATTTTATGAAAGCAGTATAACATTTGTTTTAATTTAGCGTTCTCATATTATACAATATATAGAAAAAAGACACCATCAGAAATTGCACATGGTGATCACCCCTCTTTGGAATGACTGATACATCTTTAACACACTCAGCTATATTATCTTCTCTCTCTCTGATGCTTTTAGAAGGAGATATGACACAATGTATAAAATATATCTTGGCTCAACGATGATCCAACTTTGAATACAAACAAAAATTTTAAGTACCACAAGCCTTTCCAATAGACACAGGCAGAGCAATCTTCAGTGTTTTCTATCTATCAATGACACGGATGCTGCCAACAAATCAGTTCACAGAGAGAAACAAATGAAGACCTGCACATGAAGCTGATATTGGACAACAAAGCAACAGGCTACGAAACATAGCAATACATAGCTTATTTTCAAGAGGCAACACAGCTGATGCTACGTTTTGTCCAGGTGTAATGAACATGATTAATGAGACATATTGTAGAGGTTACTCAGCAGAACTGCTTCACAAACACTGCACTGTAGATAGTCCTGTAGATAGTTTAAGCTTGACTTTCTCAAAGGTTATTAGGGTTCATCTCTTGAGTATCAGTAGTGTGTACCAAATGTTGTGATCCAATCCATGATGGTTGAGGTATTTTAAAGGTGACATATTATGCTCTTTTTCATCAAAATATATTGGTCTAAGAGGTCCCCAAAACAGGTCTTTAAAATGTATTGCTCAAAAAAACACTTTGAAATCAGATTTTGGCATGCCTGTAAACCCCTCTTTTTCAGCCCTGCTCAGAACAGGCTGTTTTTTGTGTCTGTGCCTTTAAATGAGAATGAGCTCTCTGACCACGCCCCCTCAGGAAGTGGATGTGGCCTCGGCTCTCCAGCACGTTGATCTAATGTTTACATGTTGGCTGAATATACACGGCTGCTCACAGACCCGTGTTACTTCAACCCTCTGAATTTGATCCAGAATCTGATCCTGACAGAGAGGCGCCTGCAGCAGGACCTTTCTGAACACAGCGATGAACATGTAGCTATGTGGCTATGCTAACTAGCGCTAGCACTTTTCCATGAAAAATAAAAATCATCCACTAGATCTTCAAATCTGCAGACGTGGGGAGTAAAACCGACCTCTGTGTTTATTAAGACAGCCTACAACTAGCATACCTCCCTCCTAAGCTCCTTGCTAGCACACATGTGTGCAGGTAATGAAAAACGGAGGAGGAGTTGAGTTGTATTTTATATACAGTCTATGGGCTGAACAAGCTCCGAGCTCTGACTTCCATTACAGACCGGATGGCGTTATGACGTATGAAAAACACTGAAAACTGAAACGGCTTGTTTCAGCACACATTTACAGAAAGGTGGAGAAATGAAAACAGGGGCAGAATGGATTTTTTTTCATTTTCGGGGGTTTGTAGACATAGCAGGGACATATAGTTCAGGTAGAAAACCATTAAAAAGTCGATTTTGCATGATATGTCACCTTTAACCAATAGATTGGGCAACTGACTGCCTTATTACCATCCACTGAACCACAGTGATTAGTTAAAACAGTAATGTAAAACCTAAGAAAAACCCACTTGGATATAAGGGTGACTTCAAGGTGGATATGCACTTCTGTAGTCCTGTTTAGTGTCCTTTCAAACAAACCTTTACTACACTTGTACTGTAATAACAATGCAAAAGCACTTTAAAAGCTCAGATTTTTATAAAAAAAAATCTGTGTATACTTCATTTTAAACACGTTATGACCAGTAAAGTGTCAACCCAATAATTATTTCTGATTGTAAATTAGCATATCTACAAAGAAATACTATGTGTGCTACACGATATGGCACAAAAAAACATCACAATGTGCAACTTTAAGCTTTGGCCACTTACATTTCTGAGGTAGCAAAATAATCTGTACATACATCACACACATTCTTATCTCATATGGCTCTTCCTACCTGCTTTTTGGTTCACATTGGTTTATCAGGAGTCTGTGTGCAAAGCAGCCTCAGACACCCCCTTTAAGACTTTGGCACCAAAAACAACCTGACTCTGCTCTCTGAGGGTGAACAGTGCAGTTGTTGTCCTGAAGAGGGCAGCCTCAGGCAGTTACAGAGAGCACTACTCTCTCCCTGTTTGTTTCAAACAACTCTCAGTCCATCATGCAGCACCGATGCCAGCACCAGTGCTGATCCGCAGGCTGGATTTCAAGCTAATCTTTGACGTCCTTGATGACAGAGATCTGAGACACAGTTTTCTTGACCCGCAGTGCAGTGAGTCGAGCTGAAGGGTTGGCGTACCAGCACTCTCTCATCAGTTTGCCCATCACTCGTAGAGCCTGGTAAATGAAATGAACAAGACACAGTATTTATTTGATATGAAAGTCACACTAAAGTGAAACCATCCATTTGTAAATCTCAAAAAGACCTACTTAACCTCTTTACTTGACTCTGTCTGTATAACTCAAGATGAGTGTAAAAGCTTTTGCAGTGACATTTTATTTATTGGCCGAAAACAATGTGACATTTTAGAACAGTGGAGCAGTCAGAGCTCAATAACTCTTCCTTTAGTTGTTTGTCTCGTGAAATGAATGGAAGAACATCCAACCAATTAGAGTTCTGAAACAAAAAGACTCTTTATCTCATCAATTGATTTTTAATCAATCCCCTAAGTTCGTTGAAGCTCAGAAAAACTGTCAGGTATGTGTAGCCCTCCCTCACATGGTGTGCTGATTAAGTCTCCAAAAGTATTATGGGAGGCAGAGCCAAAATTAACAGGCCCTTCTCCTTTTCCTGAGAGAAAAAAAAACATTTTTCCATGCAGCAATTAGGCTTCATAACTCTCTAGCCAATGGGAGATGAGCTGAAAGACACCTGAATTACTTCTTTTATGTGATTTTCATAATTTTATCTGCCAAACAACAGAATTTCCCATAGGGATAAATAAAGTACATTCTATACTATTCTATTCTATTCTATTCTATTCTATTCTATTCTATTCTATTCTATTCAGAATAATCTACCAGTTTGGGTCTGGGAAGCAGACACCCTCTCTGCTCTTAAGAAATCCCCTAAGACTTTCCTTGTTGATAAAGTTTATAGTTTGAGCAAACTCAGGCTTACTTTAGACCAGCCTTTAGTTATGTTAATATAAGTTTAGATTCCCACGGAACTGGTCTTGTCTCTCCCTGTCTCTCTCTTTATCTATATGCACTCATAACAAACTCTTAAACAAGTCTTTTAAGCTCTG
This sequence comes from Notolabrus celidotus, assembly GCF_009762535.1. Classification (NCBI taxonomy): domain Eukaryota; kingdom Metazoa; phylum Chordata; class Actinopteri; order Labriformes; family Labridae; genus Notolabrus; species Notolabrus celidotus. The sequence continues at coordinate 17,551,751 of NC_048281.1, read as the reverse complement.
TCTTGTCTTATAGGTTCCTGTAGATTGTTGTCTCTAGCTGAATACTGATTGAGATCCTCTGGCAGGTACTTTCTCTCTGGTCCTGAGTCTCAGCCTGTTAACCCTACGGTTTGAAATACTCTGCCAGATGATCTCAGATTACCTATATCATTATCATTTTATTACTTGTAGGGATGCACCGATCCGATCCTGGTATCGGATATCGGCTAGATCAGACTCAAAAAAGCTAGATCGGATATCGGTGACAAGGGGCCGATATATAGTGCCGATCCATATGACAGATCTATTCATCTCAGTTCTATGCTTTTCTGTGTTTACAGAAACAGCCATGTGCGTCTCCTATGTCATCAGCGTCTTTATAAAATGTGCTGCTGATTAATATTGTCACAATATCAGTCGCAGAGAAGGGAAACAGTAAGGGCAAAGCTGGGCAGAGTAATAATGTATTCAATGTTTTGAATCCCAGCCATAGGTACAGTGTACTTCTGTGGGAAACACTCTATGGAAACACTATGTTGACATTTTTTTCATTTTCTCATTTGAAGCAGTTTTTTTATACAGAATATCTAATTCTTCTTATCCACTGCTGAGGTTTACAGTTGAATTGTAATATCTGTTGGTAATGAAGATTTACTCACCAAACTGCTGGTACATATTTATAATCTCTTGAATAATGATACTGTCAGTTTAAAAATGTTTGCTTTATTTTGGTTTACAAAGTCAGAAAAACCTGAAGTTGCCAAAACATGATTCTATCCTCACATTAAGGAATAGAGATTGTCAAATCAATACCGGGATCGGATCGGCTAGTATCGGTATCGGTAGGTACCAAAGCCCAGGTATCGATATCGGTATCGGGACTTAAAAAGTAGGATCGGTGCATCCCTAATTACTTGCTATGTATTCCATTCCTTGATTTTAGTCAATGTACAATGTGTTAACATGTTGGCCAGTGTGGCACCTTGTAAATCTGGTCAAAAGATATCCTTCAAGTTGAATGTTTTCATAATTCTCCGGTCAATTCAAATTCAAATAGTCTAATTCAGAACTAAGATGTATTCACTAAACTAACCTGTACACCCTTTATTATTCTGAGCAACAAAGCCTGATCATTCAAACCACAATCTACAGCAAGGCTACTGCATCATGATTGTTTCTTTGGTCTTTGCACTCAGTAAGCTTTTATCCTTAACCAAAACCTTAACAATAAAAACTCATCACTCATTATACTCTAATAAGGTGGGCTTCAACACTGAAAGCTTCCATTAAAGTCAGTGAAAATGAAGGTACAAGTCAGTCAGTTCAGTTTGTCCTGAATACCTCTACAAAAACTACATAACCCAGTGTTGTAATAAACCAGCATGTTTCATATATTTTTTGTGTCTGATTGTTTTATGTTCATACACACTGAGAAAGTGTTGGTATCATACTTATTTTGACATCTACTGTATAAGACAATACATCAAGTGGATTTCTCAGGCTCACCTCACAGCTCTGCCACTGGTTAGGGATGCTGGGTCTGAGTTTCTGATCACACACCACCTTCCTCATGTCCTCTATGGTCGGATCTGAAGGCACCAGGTCGTAATAAGGCAGCTGGAAATCTTCATGAAGTCCTGTGGAAGTAACAGAAAAAGGAGATATTAAGAGACTTTACCTTACCCATGCAATAATTTAAATAAAACAGGCATTCTGATAAACAGGAAGGTGTAAGCCATAGGTGCTATCAGTGGTTACTTTAGCTGATGACAGTTACCCCTGACAGAGCATCTTCGGGCCAGTTCCCAGAACACCAGGCCGAGGGCGTAGATATCCACCCTCTTGAATGACTCAAAGCTGCTCATATTGATTGTCTCATCCAGGATTTCTGGGGCCATGTACCTGCACAGGACCAAATGATTAAAACCTAATGAAACAAAAAAAAGCCTGGAACTTCTTAGAATATTCATTTATCAGATTTGTTTTTGAGTTTGTTTTGAATCTTTGTACAAAGGTCCCTGAATTAAAAACCATTAATACAGAATAGATAGAGAAACGATTACCTCAACTAGCCCAAAAGCTATTATAATTTATTTTTCTGGGATAATAAAGAACAAATACAATCACAGATGACCCACACAAGTGAACCAAGGCTGTAGTTTTCTATCTGCTTACAGTACATTATGTCACCACAAGGAGTCGCCAAAACCAAAGTATCCTAATCACATCGGGTTACAGTTGGATCAGTGTATTCTGTAAACACGTGTTAATATCTCACTTATTAAGACAATATGGTTTTACAGTAACTACTTCTTTCCTCACTGCATCAGTTCACATTGCTTTGTGATTCAGAATTACTTCAGTGTTCATAACTTTCAACAATATTTTTCTCATCCAACCTCCAACAACAATCAAGTGATTTAAACAGTCACGTTTAGTCTTAGCATATATATGTTGCATCTACAAAAAACGCTGAGAAATGTTAATTTTGCAGACACTCTGAGGCTAATCCCCCATTGTCCAGCATCTGAACTTAGCAGGGACGTATGCCAGAGTCCTGTTTGTGGATTTCAGCTCTGCTTTTAACACTCTAATCCCCACTCTGCTTCAGGACAACCTCTCCCAGCTGAACGTGTCTGCCTCCACGTGCTGGTGGATCACAGTCTTCCTGTGTAACAGGTGACACACGGGAGGCAGCACGCAAAGATATCTCTGACACCAGGACCATCAGCCCTGGCCCCCATTAAAGCTGTATTCTCTCCCTGCTGCTCGCCTCCATATACAGCAACAGCTACACCTCCAGTCACCAGTCTGTGAAGCTCCTGAAGTTTACAAACAACACCACCCTCACTGGACTTCTCTCTGGTTTGGATGAGTCTGCCTACACATGGTGGAAGGTGCAACTTCTAGCCTAATGCTCTGAAAACAGTGGAGTTGGTTGTGGATTTAAGGAAAACACAGCCACCATCGCGCCCCTCAGTCCTTCAGCTCTATGGGGACGATCAGCACAGGATCTCAAGTAGGAGCTGAACATCAGCTCCCTCATCAACAAAGGACAGTAGAGGATGCACTTCCTGCAGCAGCTGAAGAAATGTAACCTGACAAAGGCAATAATGGTGTAATTCCACACCTCCATCATTGAGTCCGTCCTCTCCTCCTCTATCACAGTCTGGTACCCTGCAACCATTGCCAAGAACAAGAGCAGACTACAGCCTATCATCTGCTTTGCAGAGAGGGTGATCAGCAGCAAACCACCATCTATCCAGAACCTGTATGCCTCCAAGACCCTGAGTCATGCAGGTAAGATTGTGGCTAACCCCTTTCACTGCAGACACAGACTCTATGAGACCCTCCCCTCAGGCAAGAGGCTATGCTCAATCAGGACCAAAACCCTGCACCACAAGAACAGGTTTTTCCTCTCTGCTATCAGCCTATCAGCCCCCGATTTGACGCAGAAGTATAAATTAGGCTTGAATGATGCCCAGGGCTAACCCCCAACCGCCACCTGTCACAGACTCTCATGTGGCCTCAGACTCACGTCACATCACAGTAATGTTAAGATCCCAAATCAGACTTATTGCCTTGTGTTACATTAATGCACACTGGACTCAAAAAAGTGTCTGTCACATTGCACACTGTCTTGTTTATACTCTTGCTAATAGATTTTTCACCCAAATCACCCTGAACTTTCCTGCATAAATGTAAAGCTCTCCATTGAAAATTCTTTATATATTTTGTCCAGGTTCTGTTGTATAGAATACAGTTTTTTTCTATTTAAGGTTCTTTGACAGAAGTAGTACTGCTTTTAAAAAGCTTTTTACTTAAAAACATATATTTCTGTTTTTATTTCTATTGTTGTTCTGTGTTCCTTGTCTTTGCAAATGTATAAACCAGGTGCAAAGTCCTAACATGTAGAATAGTCTTAACTCACTAACTGTTCATTATGATTTGCTACTCTGAGTATGTCTGTGTTTCTTGCTTTGTGGCGTAAGAGAATCTCACCTCTTGGTTCCCACTCTGTAGTTGGACGGTATATCAATGATGTTTGTGTTGGAGTCGTGTTTCACAGCCAAACCCAAATCTGCAATGACCGCTGTGCCGTTCTTCTTCACAAGAACATTTTTTGACTTTAGATCTCTATGGGCAATCGCAGGTTTCCCTACAACCAGAGAGACCACAAAGAATGTCTTGTAATTAAAAAAAGTGTCTCTATGCTGTGACATATCTTTCAGTTATTAATGAAAAAAGCAACTGTTGCAGGATAAACAGATCAAAAATCATTAGAACTAAAATTCTGACACACTGCAAAACAAAATATCTTTAAATTATGTTGACACAGATGACAACTATTACATTATTTGAATTAAAATAAGTTAACTGAGTAAATAATATGTGGCTGCAACCTGAGGTCATGACGTTTTTTGTCCAACATGTTACATGTAATGATGATATATTCAGTCATTCTAAAATGCAAATAATAAAAAGAACAGATGTCAGATACTCTTTCTTACCCTGTGTGCCAATAATTTCCATGTGGAGATGAGCCAGGCCACTGGCTATGGACAGAGCAAGAATGATCATGCCCTCAACCGAGACAGTGAAGCTGTTCAGGTAGTCGTACAGGGAGCCGTACTCGTGGTACTCCGACACTAACCACAGCTGGGTCCATGAGCCATTATCTGCAACACACAGCATACAACACTTAAGACTGGAACATTTATTTCATTACTGTGATGTAAAGTTGATTTTCTTTGTTTATCCAACTTGTTTCTGATACCTTTGTTGTCTGCTGCGATGAAACCCAGGATGTTCTCGTGTCTGAGCATGATAGTCTGAAAAATCTCTGCCTCCCGAAACCACGACCGCTCGTCTCTGGAGGAGAAGATCTTTACAGCCACATCTTCTCCCCGCCACTTTCCCCGCCACACCTCCCCGTATCGACCCTTCCCGATGGACTCCTGCAGGACAATAGTCCGAGCTATAGTCCGCTGGACTAGCAGTGGTAAACCTACAAGGCAAAAACATAAGTATGAGCTTATATTAATATGTCATCCCTCCATTTCACCTTTTACGTGTAGAGTTTAAAAAAAGAAAGAATCAAAGTCTGGGCTGACCTGATCCAGAGCCAGAGGTGCTCATGTCGAATATTAGATCTTTGAGACACTTGTCAGGTGACATGAGCATCTGGTCGTCCAGAGGCTCCTCCGGGTCCTGCTTGTGGGCCCTGCTGTAGTAACAGTGGTGACCCTGCACCACAAACACACCCAGCAGTATCCCCATACACAGTACACAGGAGGGAACCACGATCACCAACGTGAGCTGCTCTGTGCTCCACCCATGTTCTTCTGAAGGCCTCTCTGAAAATACACACACATAAACAACATGACAGTGTAGAAAAAACTGTTTTAATATCAATATTCCAGGAAGATCCTATCAAACTAATCAGTAGAATGAGAGGGAATTTGCACTGCTCCCTCTGGTGGTGATTATTGATCATTGCATGAGATGTGTTCTGTAAAATATGCAGATTGTAGCCTGAAATTAACCTCTGATGTTGACCATATATCATCAGGACACACAACGTTTTCTGAAATATGTTTATGCATCACATGAGCCATCAAACTTCAGATAATCTTCAAATTTGAAGAAATGGAAATTGTACATTTGGCAGATTATTCCAAGTCATGTCTGCAAAAAAAAGTGTTTTTCCAGAGAACCAGACCTTTTCATCACTGCCCATTAATTAATCAAGTCAAATGTATTAAAGAGACGCAGGGGCAGAATTTGTAAGAGCCAATTCACTTTTCTCAAAAAGCAAAAATGGAAACATATTTTTTGTTCTCATAGCATGCTTCCTCATTTAATATAAGTGACCCAAGCTAATCCACAACAGGTGCATTTAGAGGCCATGTATAAAATTGTGGATGAACACTGTAACCTGGCATTTCTGTCACTGACCTTCATTCTGTATGTGGGTGGACAGATGAGACCTGACATTGACAAAAATAGCAGATGGTGGGTGCAGTTATAATATGAGATTTAAAGACTCACGATGAAAACCGTAACAGATTTTAGCACAGCATTTCAATTAAATGATAGGTCTGGGGAAATCCTGAAAATTCTGGATCTAAAATATTTAAACTTTATAAAACACCAAGTTTGAATTGGCCAACAATGATGGATTTAGCCTTCTATCAACCTGAGGAATCATTGCAGTAATTAATGTCTCTTTCACTAGACACGTGTTGTAATTATCTGGAGAAAAGCCCCAAACTTAAAAACATGTCGCCCTTTTTTTGTAGCTGTATCAACTTCTCAACTCCCAAAAGCATTTCTTCACAAGTGTGACTTCAACATGCAATATCTGCAGATGGCCTAATGTGCAAATCAACACATGAATCAAACCTCGGTGTCTTAAGACATTTTTTAGCCTTTTACCCAAAAACATCCTGTAACAGGTCCAACTGGAGCAAAGTAGATCTGGATGAAAACAAGACTCTTCTCCTCTGGCCTAGTAGCAAAAGACCAACAAACTGTAACTGTTTCTGACTCTACATGGGTCATGAGTCTAACCCTCTGCAGACAGTTCTGCTTTTATGCTAATTGATAAACCCCCTGACTTCAACTTCACCTATGAATATAATATACTCTGCTGTTTAAGCCGGAGCGATAGCACTGCTGAACATTCACTCTCCATGTACACAAAAAGTAACACACTGCACGAGCTCACATGCTGATATTTAGCAAAGCAGTGACACAGATTGATTCTGGTGTCCTCATTCACAGTGAACACCATCGCAGCCTGGGGGTGCTGCCCTGACCTGCCTCACCAGCAGACTCTGGCTTCAAATCTCCTGTATCACTTCTGCATTTCATGAAAGTGACCACTGACTTTATTAATTTTAGATGTAAAACTTTGTTAGAGACTCATATTAATGTAAAACTTGAGTTAGAAAAGAGTTAAGAATGTAAAACCTGATTAGGAAAATTAAGGTTGTCCTTGTCCAAAAGGCACTGAGGTCTGAGACACAGGAGACTTGAGCAGAGCCAGACTTTTTGGATTGGGGGGGCTGACCTGGGGCAATGACTTTTGTAGGGTGGCCAAGCTAGTTAACATTAGGGGCTTACTCCAAACCTGGAAGGGTTAACCCAACTAATCACATCTCCTTTAATGTCTAATGTAAAATAATTTAAAACAAGTTAGATTCTTTTATATAACTTTGACTGAAAGGTAACTCTACCCAAATAGTTGCCACCTCTGGCAAGGCAAATAGCCAATCATGGTTTAGTATTTCAGCATGGCCAATGGGGTGGCCAATCAGATTAGTCCGCACCTGCCTTCCAGGCGCTGGTTGGCTCAGCGGTTTAAACCCAATGCTATACTGGGAAGAGACGACTGTTCTGGCTTCTCTTCACTGGCTTCCTGTCAGCTTTAGGATCCAGTATTAAACTGTGTTGTTGGTTTTTAAAAGTCTACATGGGTTGGCACCACCATACCTGAGCGAGTGTTTGAACCTGCATGCTCCAGTCAGAGCACTCAGGTAAACGCACCAGGTGCTTCTTGATGTCCCAAGAGCAAGGTTAAAAACTTGAGGTGACAGAGCTTTAGCGGTGGCTGCTCCCACACTGAGGAACAGTCTGCCTCTTAATATCAGGACCGCTCAGACTACTGGGAGTTTTAAATCGTTACTTAAAACGCACCTCTTTGCACTGGCTTTAAATACCTATTGAGCAAGACATCCAACTTTTTATTTAGCTTTTATTTATTGTGGCTTTTTCTTGTACTATCTATTGTGTTTTATTTTTTAAATATCTACTCTTTTAAATTATTTTAACTATTTGTTTTTATTGATTGTGTTTTTAAGCTTGTACAGCACTTTGGTCAACTGCGGTTGTTTGAAAATGTGCTACATAAATAAAGTTTGACTTGACTTGACTTGACTATAGTCCTTGTCCCGGCGATCTCTGGTTCAACCCCCAGCCATGACCATTTTCTGCATGTCTTCCCCCACTCTCTACTCTACTCCCCATGTGTCCTCTCTCTCTTCAGCTGCCCTATCTAATATAGACAGTAATGCCAGAAAAAAACAGGACCCTTGAATAAAAACAGCAGATATTGTTAGTTATATTTTTATGCTTACAGTTCTTAACTTTAAAAAGTCTGCAACAGTCAAAATAGTTAGTGATTCAATTACTCCCTAAAAAGATTGCAACAACTTAAATAACCAATGGCCAGCAAAATGTTCACTGTTTATTAGTTTTGATCATCTTGTATGATAATAAACATTTTGATTGTATGCTCAGCTAAACTAAGACCTCACACAAGCCTGTGTGATAAGGAGAGAGGCATTTCCCCCAATTTTCCTATTTAATTTAGAACCTTTTACAGAATAAATACAAGGTAAATCAATCAGAAATGGAAAAAATCAGCCAGAATGGCGTATTCAGTTGCTTTCTAAAGCCTGGGATGAAAGAATTCATTTTTGCACGCACTGAAAAAATAACTAAGCCAGAAATTGGGTAATATAGTGCAATCACAAAATACGCATTTGCTTTTTCCTCTCAAAGCTTTTCAGAAAAAATATTTATATATGAATGATTTGTGAAATTGTTATGTAATGACTATGTATTGTGCAGATCAACCCCTTTCTAAATGTTTTGGGAAAAAAAAAAAAATTCTAATAAACCTACTCTCGCTTTGCACAAAATAGTGAAGGCCAAGATAAGACTGTCCTTGGTGGAAATAGAGGAGAATTTAGCAGCTAAAACAGAAATATCTGTCAGAGGGTAGTGACATAAAGGCTGAAAGGAGAAGAATATTCCTCTGAAATCGTCGACTCCATCGGGTAAACAGAAACTCAGTTGGAGAAATACACTCAGTTCACTCAACGTTAAAGCACCTGTGAGGAACTTTCAGCGTGTGTCGATTTTGGTGACTCCCGTGGAGATGCACCTCTGGTCTTTTTCTGATCTCGGACATGTGTTAGTAGTGTTTCCAGACCATAGACTGTATAAAATATGGACGTAGTATCCGTGACGTCACCCGTCTGTTTCTGAGCGCTGCTTTGTAGCCAATCGACGGTGGCAGCCATATTGGAAATGGGGAACTTAACCAGGCATAGTGTGACGTAAAGAGGCGGAGTTTGAGCCTCCTAGCCAACAGCTATGTGTTCCCGACCGGGAGTCTAGTCAGTCATGTCCTTATTTGGGCAAAAACTTGTAATCTTAATATCTTCTGAACCGTCGTGTTAGAAAAAAATTCACCCCCGTACAGCGTGTGCCAATAGAGAAATTAGCTACATAGAGCCAAGCCGTTTTTTGAACCAGGCTGTAAACATGTTTATTAATGCTGCAAAGATCGTCTTTTTTGAATTGATGTCTCTGTGGTTTCCAGTGTTTCTGCAGCCAGCCTCAAGCGGATTCTCGATGAGTTGCAGTTTATAACACTTCCGCATGGGCTTCATAGTTTGAGACCGGAGGTTGCCGCTTGTTCCAGAGATTTAACAGTCAATTGACTTATTTATTGAGAATCTTTGCATTGGAAAATGAAAAAAGTCTGGTTCTGCAGCATGCAGTTGATTGTTTTGTCCCACACCTACCTTCAGCAGTTTAATTTCAAGCTATATGTTGTGGATTCATTCCAGTTTGTTTTATAACAAGCTATAAACTCCTGCAGGAACACCAAAGAGTACATAGCCAAAGTAAGATGCTAACTGGTAAACAGAGAGGAGAATTTAGCAGCAAAGAGAGTAAACTTGTTTAGGATTAAAGATCAAACAAAGCTTCAGGAAATATAGATATCCACTTTAAAATGTGGGCTTCATCGAGTGAACAAGGACACAGTAGGTATTATGAATGATCCAATTTCCCTGGGCCCGTGAGGAATTTAAACAGGACAGGTTACAAATAAAGAGAAAAATCCAACACAGTCAACAGAGTTGTTTGTGTTAATCAAATCATAAACTACGATGTTACGTGCTTTTCTTAAACGAGTATCTACAGGTGATAGAAATCTCACCTCTTCTTTAAGGACAACTTTCACCCAGCTGAGCCACGAGAGGCTTTGAACTGGCAGTAGGACTACCCGCCTGACAGAGTATTTATAAATCAGGAGAGGGAGGGGGATGATCGCTAACCGCCGTCCCATAGCTCCTGCCAGATTTGTTATGTCACAGGATCTAGGAGGATCAGCATCCACCTCGTCTAGCCGGGGCCAGAATGAGTGGGAAATCCTGCTCTGATTGGGTTGTTGGTGCTGTTGAATGAGTACTGTAACGACTGAGCAATGTGACAGTAACTGACTGTCTGACGGGAGTAATCCGGATTAATCTGTTGTGTTTACTTCTTATCTGCATGTGTCTCCTTTTTATTTCTTAATTTTTTCCCCTCTTATTGAGAAATTACTCATTCAAAAATAAACTCAGAGATGATGTTGCATGAGTGAAAACATGTCATTCTATATACCTGGATTTAGGTGCAGAGTCTCGTTGTTGCAGAAGTCGGTGAAGCAGCAGTTCCTCTTTGAGACATTTCTGGAGCTGTAGCAGAAGACCTGGCCCTTCATTTCCAAGGGCGACAGGCAGGATTTAACCGTCTCCTCCTTCCCGTCGATCAACATCACAGAGTTCCAGCAGGCGCCGTCTGCCGTCGTCTCGCAGGTGTGGTTGATGCACAGCTGGCACACACACTTCAGACCTGAAACACACGATGAACAGATCATCATCATCATCTTCACAGAAACCGGTGAATTCAGAGATTTCTCTGAGGGGGTAAATGAAGCTAGATAAACAGTTTAATTAAGAGACTGTCATGGTGGTCAGTGGTGTTTACCACTAGAAGCAGGATGCTCCTCTTACGTAAGAAGGCCCATGCTCTTAAAAGGCTGGAGGTGGAGGGACCAGAGTAATGCCTCTTAGTTTAACACCCAGATAATCTTGTGTTCTACTTGGAGCTGCTGTCATGCTTTGTTTGATAAGACTGCTAGTGATTGATAAGAAAGCTTGCATTGCCACCTCACTGAAGAGAAAAATCTGGAAATGTACATTGAGAATATTGTATGTTAATCCATTTTATAGTTCTATCAATCCTAGATTATAGCTCATTTAATAAGACCATCACATTTAGTTGTTATAGACATTGGGCCCACCAATGTATATGAACCCAATGCACCCTTTACACCAAAGACATTTCCTTTAAATCACTGTCTTTGCATGCCAAACCATAGCTTCTGAAAATACATAATTACTATCATTTTCTAAATCCTGGGTCATCCCCTGTGTCTTAAAGTAAGCCTCCCCTCCATCAGACACCTACAGAAATCCCACAGGAATGCTAACCTTATCATATTGAATATTGCAAAGCATACCATGCTATTCAAAGGAAACTCAGAGACAAAAACAACACTACAACAGTTATATCTTACATGCAGAACATTTCTCCGATGTTCAGTGTCACTGGAACAAAACTGAACCTTGGTATCCTACCTTTTATTTGTTAAATTTGCCTTTGGCTTCTTGAAATAAACATCATAACAAATTATTTTTCAACAAGTTCAAAGTTCATTTTCTGTGATTTATTATGATAGCATTTCAAATTGATTTGTGTTCTGCTACACTGCGATTAAAGCCCATTTTGACAATTAAAGCTACTGTGAGCAACTTTTGATTAGTGTGGATAAAGACACCCTCCGTGGACAATGCAGTACATCTTATGGCAGCTACTGCAGACAAAAGCAGTACACCTGGTATGGTGAAGAGCTCAGAGCATTCATTTGTTTTAAAAGCAAGAAATAAAAAGATAAAACATTTTATCTGAATCTGTTCCTTATTTATGCAAATCTGCATTTATGGCTTTGAGAAAGTAAAAATTTAAATATCTGACAAAACTCAACTCTTTAATTTAGATTATGTTCCTGCACATCGGTTGATCTGAAACTTACATATTTAGTTGTTTGGTAACTGTAACTGTTACTTTCTTAATAATTAGACAACAACTTGATCTAGCTTGATAGCAAAGGAATATTTGTTTTTGTTGGTTTATTTTTGGTTTTGTTTGTTCTTTAAGTTGATACATACGGTACAAAAGCAGGACTGTTTCATTACCAGTAAAAGACTTCTCATGCTTTACGTTTCTGGCAGCTGTGTTTTTTACTCTCAAAGGATTGAAAGTAGATCCATCTAAGCATATTGCTGTATGAGTTTTGCAATAGTCCTTTTTTGGCTAACTACAACAGGCATTAAACTACATACATTTTGCAACTGAATCAATCAAACAAACATCAAAGTGTGTGCAGTGAACACAATTGGCCCCTTCTTTTCTTTGAATTAAACAGTTTCTGGTCTAATGCATTGATTCAGTCTGTTCCACTCACACCCTGTCACTGACAGATTAAGCTATGTATCATCCAAAAACAAGGTGGTTTATTTAAAATGAGAATAAAATGGGACCTATGATTGATCCCTGAGGCACAGCACAACAACACTTTTCAATTAAGCTGATGTGAAGAGAAACATTTAATGGAGCCATTATCACATGGACAGAAAGTTGGTTGGAGCTAGAGTGATAAATAATGTCAACAAAATGGTGCAGTTATCCATTCGATGAACCCTGAATCAGCCATGTGATTGAAAATATGTATGGTGCATTCATGGATACTGTTTTTATTTGAAGATTGATCATAATCAGGTGCACCAAGAAGTTAAAGAATTGATCAACAATTAAACAACATTGGCCATGTTAATTTTAATGAAGCTGGTTGTTCATAAATTATAGAAATGTTTTTAATTTAGCAGAACTGATTTCTTATTTATTTTGGTCTTCTTAGGGGGTTTTCTGTTCATTTACATATCTGCAGGAAGTCATCATTCTAACATCAGTTTAACGTTTCTTTTAAAGATCCCTTTAAAAAAGCTTAACAAAACCTAAGGCCAACAGGAGAAAGCCAGCTTCAGGGATGTGTTGCCTAAAATGTGTCTTTTTTCAAACTTTGAGAACATAACTAGAAGTTGCTTGGCAACAACTTTCTCAAGGACAGTACATATTAAACAGACTATTAAACTTCTGTAATCCAAAATTTAGCTTTGAGATTAGTTATTTTAAAGGTTTTTGAAGCCGATAATTGAACATTGGTGTGTTTGCATTCAGGTAGCAGGGGAAAAATACAATGACAACTGTATGGGATATGTACCAAAAACAAATAACCTTTTTTTTATTTGAAAGACTGTAATAAAGCTCAGGTCAGTGTTGAACTCTATAAACAACACGACCATCCATTCAGACACATTAGATAAGTAATCTAATATATTCTGACAAATGCCGCGTTCGCTTCCCTCTGTAGCATCTAGGTTGGAGTCTGGGTGTAACTTGAAAACACCTTCAGTTGCTGCGCAGGAGAAGCTGCATCACTTTTGTATGCATATGACGAGTTAGGGGAAGGAAGGTAGACCTTTGATAGATGAGAACAGTCTTACTTGAGGGTGGCATTTGAGTCTGATTCAGCAGTTTAACATAACTCTTTAACAAAGTGGAGCAACTGTTCCCTCAATCCTAAATTCACACATCACTTCATCTTGCAGCTACATATTTTTCTCTCTCTGGAAATCGATAGTTGTCAAACATCGAAGGTCCCTTTACATAAGATCGAAAGTAAACATTGGATTCAAAGTTTCTGTAACTCTTCTGGCTATGGATGGATTAACCTGCTTTACATTAACATTTTGTTTTGCCCCTGCTATGCATGCACCCTGTTACCTCTTGGCTCCCACAGAGTACAGTGCAAAGACAGACTGTAGGCTCCTTGGCAGCCTCATTTTATATGGCTGAGTTAAAGAAACAGAAATCAAATGAACTTCAATGAATGCATCGGAAGTCATACAATACATCAACCATGGAGAAACAAGATTATGGAATTGAAGCATGATAACGTGCAAAAAAAAAGTAACCCATTTTTAAATAAGTGTGTGGGGGGGTTAGATATTTGTCCCTTAGCCTAAAGTTATTTGAGATAATGTTGGAGCAGTTACACTGGGAAATAGATGACAACAACCTCAATGCAATCAGTGACTTTTAGGAATCTTCTTGGTATTTTGGTTTCAAGCATTCTGCAGATTTATATATGCACATGTCCCCATCTCTCTAAAAAAAAAACTTCAAACGCTTGTTGAAATACATAAAAATGACCTTCTCTAAAAGTTACAAAGCATCACTGTTTGTCTGTTGTAACTGAACTCCTTTTGAGAATCATGGGTTGCTCAAAACACTATCAGCTAGAAGGGACCACTTGGGGGAATAGATCTATTTTTAAAAACCTCTGGTTATTTCTCTTATACAATTGGAGTTTTACAGAAGTAGTGGTGAGGTAGCCTTTATAGTCCTGCCCATTGACCAGGACCAGTTCTGAAAAAAAGTGTTATTCTGTTACTTGTTGTAGAAGTTCACACGTTCGTCCCTTTCACAAATGCATAGCTTCCTGCAACACGTTTGTGTCTTACTGTAATGCTCCCCTCACAGTTGTCATACAGGCACATGCTACTCTCTCTTTTTTTCAATATTTGGAACAGAAAACTTCAGACATCTGAAATGCCTGACACCACATGACATCAGGGGCAACGTGGTTCTTATTTCTTTGTAAACAAACAGTATCAATGAATTTGGTGAAAGAGGGAAACTCAGTCAACAGCTGCGTTTCATCCACTCTGATAGTGTAAGCATGTGTTGTCACTGCCACTGCATAGTATTTAACCATGACCATGAACATGGATTTAAAAAACGAACACCTACAGGCTAGTATGGAATAACAGGTGGTTTGTAGGAGTTAGCTTTCATCAGCTTTCTATTTTCTTCAGACAGCTGGCTTCATATTGGTGAAAGAATGTGTCCTTCAAAGTAAAAGTAACGGTATTGGTTGTTATGACAGCCAAGCACATAGTTTTGTAATATCTTTCTGAGAACAGAATTTAAAGGACGTCTGATGCAACTTTGTATCCTCTCGAAACCACAAGGTAAGTGATTAAATGTATCCTCTCTAAACCACAAGGTAAGTGATTAAATAAGTAACATAATAACAGAGTAATTTACTGCATGAATGCATTATCTAAGGTAATGCAAAGAGTGTGAGTGGTATGTGTCAGCTACTGTACCTGCAGTCAGCTGGGCGACAGACAGCAAGATCAACGCCGCCTGAAAGCTCTGCTTCCTGGGACAAGTCATGGCAAGAGCCGCATCTGCTCCCCCTCCGACGCACCGTTTTTACACACAAACTACTCTACACGCAAACACAAGGTTACACATTGCGGTGAAGTCCTTCCACCATGCTCCACGCACAAATGTCTCGTATTGAATGCGGCCAGGAAAACTGTAAAACGCAATGAGAGGTTTGCTCCGCCTCTGTTGACTGGGATTAAAGCGGATTAGCGCTGCAGACCTCTGATAAAGACATGTGAATGAAAGCCTGAGAGAAAGTGTGGGGTTCATCCATTTAACTGCGGCAGGTTCAGTGTAAGACCTCCTTCTGTCTGCATATTGATCATGTTTTGGGACAAGGAAGGTGTCAATTCTCACTGCTTCCTGTGGGGCCATATTGTTCAAAGTGCACTGAATAGGTTAATGTAATCCAGAGTTTATGCAAGGACAGAACAGCCAGTTTGCATGCACCATTAGCACACAAGCACACTACACTCCTCACTTGCACATTAAAGCTAAACTTTCTATCACTAATGAGCAGCCTATAGGGCTTGTTTGATGCACTTCACTCTGTCTCCATGTGTTGGCCACATACTGTTGGGCCAATAAATGCTCTATAGTAACATGCATTGGCAGCCAAGGTGCAGAAACTATGGAAGGATTAACCTGTTTATCATTAGCATTAACATTGTTTTTACCCCTGCTATGTGTGCACCCTGTCCTTGTTAGATTCCCATTAAGTACTGTACAAACTGCAGAGTAAACGCAATATGGCAGCCTTATCAACAGGGGTGTGCCCAGACTTTTTTGGATGAGGTGGCCCAAGCTGGGGGGGCTTACATCTGCAGGGGTACGGGTGTGTGCACACAATTATAAATGAAGAGTTAATTTGCAAAAACAGATAACTCACTTTTTTAAAAATGTAAGAAATGTTTCAGAAAACTTTTTTTTTTCTATTAATAACTTTAGGTATTATCAATCAATTGAAGTTTGGTGGCTTTGACTAAGTCAAAATGACGTTATTAATAAGAGGTATCTGTAACTTTTTTAAAAATCTATATTTACAAAAAAAATGTTTGTTTTTTTTAATTTATAACAATGGAGATATCTGTTTTTGTAAATGAACTCTTCAAATGCATAACTTGTATTTACACTCTTTATCTCCACAATCATATCATCTTTAAAACTACAGGGAAGGATTTTTATTTGGTTATAAAACTGATTGAAATGAATACTTTGCCTCTCCGACCATCCACATAAAGCTTGATGCTTTCTATTTTTCCATTTTTAGCCAGTAGCATGCCACCCCTGGTCATCCTCCACGGCATGCCCCTGCTCAACATTGACCATAAAACAAATAGTATTCCTTTATTGCAAAAACACTCGCCCCAGGTTTTGTCTTAATTATCTTGAGGTAATTTTCAGCAACACAAATTCATCCAGGAATGTGCCCAACAGCACACCATAATAACCCAAGCACAAACTAAACTAATGAAAGTCATAAATCTAGGTCTGATGCTGGGCTAAAGTTTAAACTAATTATGCATGACTCACTATTGTTGATTCTGTACTTGAGAGGTACAAAATCTCTAACAACTTTACAGCCAATTAAATGACCAAAGACCAGTTTACAAGTTTGTGGCCCCCAAGAGACAGGTAGGTGTTTGCCTTGTGTGCTTAGTTTTTCCAGCCTATCTAGCACCTGAGGCCAGCCTGGACAGATACCACTGCACCACACAGAGTGTAAAATCCTCTGAAGTTGTAAATACTAAATGAGCTGGCTGTACATTAAACTGGGTACAAAGTTCCAGCTCAGCTCAAGTGCATGCAATAAGTTATTTACTGCAGGTCAAATGTGACCGAGTTGCTGAGGCTTCATAGCAACCACAGCTGCCAGTGTCACCAGGGAGAGTGAAGAAGTGAACTGCACTTAATCCCAAAGTGTACATGAGCTAAGACGGAAGTACAGAGTGTACATTTTCAATGTATTTACACTCAAGTCTTGTCATTGTACTTGTTCTGCACAGACAGCACCAAGGTGGAAAAACAATCTGAAGCTACTTAACCCAAAACCTTTACTCTATTCCAGTTTATGCAAACACTACTTACTACACTGTAACCTCTTACTGTGCCACGTCTGATCAAAATATTTTTCAGTTAGAAATGCGAAGACTATTTTGGTTGGCAAAAACAATCAAAGCTCTGTCAAAAGACAGATACCAGGCCACAGGACAGATAACACATGTACAGAAGCAGTGAACAAAGTCTGTTTCGTCAACCAAAATGTAACAGTTACAATCAAGACTGATACCATGTTGGCAAAATTGTATTTAGTTATCAATAAGCGGACAGTAGTAGAGTAAATTTACTTGAGTACTGTACTTAAGTACATTTTTTGAGTATCTGTACTTTACTTGAGTATTATTTTTTGGGGATACTTATTACTTTTACTCCACTACATCCAGAATACAATTATTGTACTTTTTGTTCCACTACATTTCTATCAATGCTCTAGTTACTCACTACTTTTGCTTTGAAGTCAGTTCATGAATATCCTTCTCTTTTCTGAAATCTGATCCCTAAGACAGTCAAATGTGTTTATGTAGTTCTGTTTGTCTCAGTGGTTTAGCCATACCTGTATATTGTATAAACACAGAGCACATTTCCCTCAGATCAGGTAGTTCATGTAGAGGTGGTAATGATGACTATAATTCTCCACCTGAGCACCCATGGTCATATCTTCAGCCCGTGTTAGAGGTTTTTGAAATGAAGAATGATACGTATCATTTGAAATGTTCTCCCTGTTTCCCAATCTGCCCAAACATACAAACATTCAGTGTCCAACCTGAGAAAGCGTGTTGAGCTACGTAACATTTGTTTAACTCCAGATGAACATTTCAAACTAAGTTGTCTGTGCTCGGAGTAACTTAGTTTCTGTTTTTATTCCATGGTATAGTTTTTAGAGATTTCAAGTAATGGTTTCTAAATAAACATAATTTAACAGAATGTACTCCTATGTATTCTTGACTGCACTCATGTATGGTGAAAAAACAACATTTTGAGATTTTTTAAGAAGTACTTTGAATACTTCAGTATTTTTAAAAGCAAGTACTCCAGTACTTTAACTCAAGTAATAATCTGACAGAGCAACTTGCACTTGTATTGGAGTAATATTTGACCTGGAGGATCTATACTTTGACTTAAGTAATGAAGCTTTGTACTTTGTCCACCACTGTAAATAAGTGTGTCTTTGTAGTTTATTGTCTATGTGGCATATGTTTGCAGCACTCATTGATTCCTTGTTCTTATTACTAATCGACTTTAGAATACAAACAATTGGTTACAGCCACATTGGAAGAGCAACACTTCAGATCAACACTGTTGGATTTTGGAAATTGGTGGACTCAAACATCTGTGCTTCTTTGGTACAGCCATATATAAACTGAATAACAGTTTATACAAAGTCCTACAGCTGTCTACATACAAGCAGGTCTACATCTAAGCGCCCTCAGACACACTGTTGTGTTAAATATAATCTGGCCTGTGATTCCTCTGGCATATCAATGAGAGAAAGAACCATCAGGAGCTGAGTTTCTGTTTGACATCTGCCAAAGGATTCACTGTGCATGCAGTCTCAGATTACAGCTGGCAGAGAAAATACCTCAGTTTTTGACCTTTTCCAGATGAATGTAAATTAATTTGTCCCCTTTAGAGTCTAGGTGTCAACTGCTTTCAGTTCTGAAATAGGTTAAGTCGTAGAAATGAATTAATATCATAGAAGCCTGAAGGGGACATGTATACATACAGTTTACTTACTCCGTTTTCCTGTCAGAGTGAGTAAATTATAGTCACTCTCTTGGGGATCTTAGCTTAATGTCAGATTATTAATTTGTATCTCCAGAGTGTAAAAGCACAAGACAAACACAGAATTAGGATTAATTCACCTCATTAGTGTGGGCAGTGGGAGCAAGACTTGTCATGCTCTGGCTCAGCCTCCTGTTTTGCCTTCTAGATTACCAGAAAATGATCCTGTTATCACGAGAAAACAAGCTTTGTCATCTCAAGTTAATGAGATGAATTAATCTGCTGTAATGGGGGACCCAGCAGGTTTGTTAACCCAAGATAACAATAACCGAGAAAAACTGCCAGAAACTGACTCTTTATCACGGGAAGACCAGCATTGTGATCTCAAGATAAGTTAAAAAGACAGATGGAAATGACTCGTTATCACAGGAAAACAGGGCTTCTGTGGCATATTACTGAATGAATTCAGATTAAATGTCTGTTTCATCCTGTTCTGACATAAACAGAAGGATCAGCTGGATTATCAGGACTGTAATACTTCTGTTTTAAAACGATTGTCTGGGATGAATGCATTCATATGAGCAGGAAAATAAAAAATTGTGGGGCGCTGGTTTGGCTTTGTTGTTAGGGGGTGCGCCTCATGTATGGAGGCTACAGTACTCGTCACAGTGGTTGCTTGTTGGCCTCGACTCTTTGTTTCATGTCTTCCCTCACTCTCTACTTCCCAAATTTCCTGTCTCTCCCCCCATATCAAAACATGTCCTCAGCAGCAACATCAATTTAAAAAGATGGCGGTCTGCAGTCGCAATTGCTAATTAGCTCTTAACACTTCAAGCTGAGGATGTTAAGAACTTTGTGAACATGACATTCCTGGTATTTTTGAATTAAACAAATGTACTGGATGATTTCTGCACCTGATGAGGACACTGTGGAAAGTCGCTTAAAGGATTTTAATTCATCCTTGGTGGGACATTTACTTTCGTTCCACATTTCAGGGATACTGATGCAATATTTACTTAGACACTAGCTGTTCTGATTAGAGGAGGAGTAGTGGGATATAAAAGTGTTTTTGAAATTCCATCCTCAAAAGGATCATTAGTGCGCAAACTGTTTTCTTAATTCAACATACTGTTAACATGTTTCTGAACAAACCTTCTGGGCACTAGCTGACTGTTTTTGTTGAATGCCAGACTATATAATGTATACATTGTACAACAAGTTGTTTGTATTTGTAAACATATAGAGATATTCTCTTTGCGGTGTGGTTGTTGGGACTCTGAACTGAATGCAGGGGGTGTGGCAATGGCGTGGTGAAAGGAAGCAGTGTGGACACTGTTGGATGGACATTGATTAAGTGGTGATGATATCAAAATTTCGGGAGCAGGGCCACACCTCAACTGCTCCTCTTCCGTTTTCCTATAAATTCAAACCTGACCATTTCCTCCTTTCTCGCTCTCATTTCCACATCCCTCCCTCCCGTCCCTTTCTCCTTCTGCTCCTCTCCTCCTTATCCATAGGGCCCTGAGGGGGTTCGTCGTGCCCAGGTGCTACGGCGGAACCCCTTACGATACTTCCCCAAAGCGACTATGCTTTCAATATATATCAATACAATAATCCATAATCAATAAACTTTCTTTCAAATCCCATTCTGTTATTGGTGTGGTCCTTGCTAGTGAAATATCTATATGTGAAGTATGGGTGGAGGACGTCTGACAGTGGTACGATGGACATCTTGTTGACTCGCCCAAAATGTGTTAATACTGGTGCATTTGTGCATTATTTTTTTGGATTGTCTGATACAGTATTTTTCTTCTCTGTTTGTTGTTTTGTCTATATTAGTCTGTTTGTTATTTTTCATGCCGGTCAAACTCACACATTTTATCGTTATTTTTATTTTGTTTCACTCTTCGGCCTGGCACTATTTGATCCTGTATGTTGTGGATATTTGCTGTTGAATTTTAAAATCCAATAAAACTTAAGCCAAAAAACAAACAAAAAAAACCCAACATGTTTCTGAAGTGCAGCGGTGGATAAAGCACTTAGAGCCATGCTGCTAGGATAGCTGAAAATAATCAACCCATTCCAAAAAGCATCGAGACAAATGAGACAGATATAACACATTTTTTTCTATTTAATTAATATAAATCACTAATTGATATAAAATGTTAAAGAAATAAAAAAGGCTGAAGTTTGACTTCATTTACTTGACAATGCACGCGTTAAGACAGTATACAGGCTTTACAGGCTTACTTACAGGCCTCTGGAGGAATAGAGTTCAGCATCACCTAGCAGATATTTTATTTGTTCTTTTAGCATTTGTCTCTGTAAAGCTGAAGAAACAAAACATTGAACAGATACATAATTCAACGTAAAATCCATTGTGATATACAAAACGGTTTGCAACGCAGTACCTTTAGTTGGATGATATTTCCAGAAGAGCTAACTAAATGTTACAGTGGGGGTGAGATCCCCAGAAAACCTTACAGAACTGTAAACAGAGGTGCATGACACACAAAGGAAACATAGTGTTTGTTGAGATCACCGATTAAGAAAGTATGCAGGTTGAATTGGCAAGTTTTTCCAAATGAATCCACCATAATGCAAGTAAACAAGGCAGTACGATTAAATAGATAAACTGTTAATATGTTCAGACATTTTCAAACTAAAAAAATGTGTCAAACAAAACCTGCTGTTCTACCAAAAACAAAGCCTACTCAAATGCTCAGTTTCTTCCTTGAAGAACAATGCTAACAATCCAGCTCCTATGTCATTATTGAATAGATATTTTTCTATTTCCAAGACCGCTGACAGTCTCAGAAATGTCCGGTAAGCCATCTTTGGATGCCAAAATGTGTCCCGCCAAGTGTTTTAAAATAAATATATAGGTCTGTGCCACTATAAGGGCACTGAATCCATCAAGTCTCTTGTCTTGTGATTTCCTCTATGATGATCTACCCTCTGGATGTCCTCCTTTCGTAGTCCGCCTCTTCTTCTCCTCGAGGCAGGCTCAAATGTCTGTTTTGATTTTGTCCAGAGAGTTGTCGATCTTTGTGAGAGTCTTTTTGATGCGTAACGCTGTTAATCTGGCCGATGGATTCTGGTACCAGCACTCCTTCATGAGTTTAGCCATGGAGGTTAAAGTCTTCAAAGAGAAAAAAGATAGAGCAATGAATCAGTGTGCCAGGTGTAGTCCTTACAATATTAATGATATTCTTTTATTTTTTGAGATAAAAAAAAAACAGGTCATTTGAATATTACTCACTGGGTCTGAAAACCATCTGTTAGGGATGTTGGGTCTTTGTTGATCCACACACACAACCTTCTTCATATCCTCAAAGCTGGGATCAGTCGGGACTACGTCATGAAAAGGTGGCTTGTAGTCTTCTACGATGCCTAAAGAGGAAGCAGAGTGTGAAACAGTCCACTTTGAAAATCAGAAACATAGCACAAAGAGTCAAAAACAAGCCTTATGAAAGAATGAAAAATGGTTCATAAATATGTATAAAGAGGCGATCATAAGGTGGCAACACTGCTGTTTCCTTATCTTGCTCTCAAGTGCTGCCGTACGACAAGATAGAGATATGAGATTACAGTGTCAGGGGGTAAATCAATATCTTAAGTGTTGCTGAAATCCTAGTTCCCTCTATAAAACGATAAACATATTTGGCACAGGATGGAAGAGATAGGTTTTATTACTCCTATGGCTTCTCCACAGAACAGAGTCAGCGGTTGCAGAAGTATGTACTGAGGGTGTATGTTTCTCTCTGTAGCAGAAAAACTTTTATTTGGTCCTGACTTCTGAGTTCAATCTGAAGAAAACTACATGGTCTTGTTTATCTACCTGTGACAGTACCTCAAAATGCCTCCATGGTATGACTAACACATCAATATACTCTAAGATAAACCCTCTGGCTGTATGAGAGAGATCACTGTTTTATACACCAGTGACACAACCTATATTTTTAAAGAAACTGAGACACTGAGAAACAGAACTGATATAAGGAAGACAGGACTACACTGAATCCAATGTGGGCATGCTGTGCGGATCTTTCACTGACCGTTGCTGACCGTTCTCCTGGCGACCTCCCACAGGACGAGCCCGAGGGCCCAGATGTCCACCCTCTTGTAGGACTCAAAGCAGTCCATCTGGATGGAGTCATCAAGCACTTCAGGGGCCATGTAGCGCTTTGTGCCCACTTTGGGGTTATTTCCCACATCTAACTCATTTGTGTCTTGAAAATGCATGACTGCCAGACCTAGAATAAAAAGACAGAACACGATCATGATCCAGACTCCAGAAAAATATGAGTCCAATGAGGAAGTGTTAAAAAATGCAGTTCATCAAGGATCCTCTTAAGGCTGGCTCCGGAAGTACTGGAGGTCACATACACTTGAATGGGAAAAAAGCCGATCTTTACAGCAGAAATAAACATGTTTACAGCCTGGTACAAAAGACCAGTGTAGTCTGGATAGCTCATTTCTCGATGGGCACACACTGTAGGGGGTCAATTTTTTTCTAACGTGGTACTTTTGAAGATATTGAGATTACGAGAATTGGTTCTCAATTAACTCACCTGGTTAAATAAAGGTTAAATAAATAAACAAGTCTTCCAATGAGAGGCACAGCTGACTGCAGGAACACTGTAGCTGTTGGCTAGGAGGCTCAAAGCCAACAGCTACGTCACAATCACTCGACAGCAGCAATATGGCTGCCGCCGCCGATTGGCCTCAAAACAGCTCTTCAGAAACAGATGGGTGACGTCACGGAACCTACGTCCATATTTTATACAGTCTATGTTTGTGACTGACATTATAATGCAACTAATGCTGATGAGCCCATGCTTAATTCTGCTGTAAATATCAACCAAGTGACCTAAAATAACCCAAACACATTTTTGGTTAGAAGGGAACTGAGATTCTTTTGAGATTTGATGAGTGCAAAAATGTTGGAGTGCTGCAAGGATCAATCCTAGGGCCAATTTTATTTAGTTTGTACATTAGTGATCTGCCCCTAATCTGTCCAGAGGTACAGATCCAAATGTACGCAGATGACACAGTTATCTATATCCATGCTAAAACAAGAGAACAAGCTGCATCCAAAATCTCTGCAGCATTAAACAAAGTCTCAGATTGGCTCACTCACAACTGTCTAACGCTTAATGTGAGCAAAACTGTCGGAATGTATTTTTCTATCAGGGGAAACAATACACCTCAACCTGATATGACTGTAAACAGAGAGGTAATACAGATTGTTCAACATTTCTAGTTTCTGGGCGTAACAATTGACTCCAACCTAAATTTTAAGAAACATGTAAAAAATGTCTGCAGAAATGTAAGAGCCAGCCTTATGAACTTCAGACATGTCAGGCATCAGTTACCTTTGGCCGCTGCTAAACTATACATGCACTCAATGATTTTTTCTCATTTATCTTATTGTGCCACGAGCTGGTCTCAGGCTGGAGCAACCACTCTAAAACCATTATACACCCTCTACAAACAATCACTGAAAACTCTAGATGAAAAACCAAGGAAGTACCACCACTGTAAAATCATTACGAAATATAACTTAATGACCCTTGACAGTTTTTTTTGTTATGTAAATATGTGTCTGATGTATAAATTAATTAATGATCAGGCCCCACCACCACTTAAACAATGTGTGTTACTCTGCAGGAACAATCTTAGGGAGACCAGGGCATCAACAAGAGGAGACTGTTCAGCTAAACGTAGGAAGACTGCATTTGGACAGTCTGCATTTTCAGTCAGAGCAGCAGGAAAATGGAACTCAATCCCAACCCACATTAGAGACTGTACAAACCTCAGTGTTTTTAAAAGTAAACTGAAATTATGGCTCAAGGAAAAACAATCATGTGATCATCTGAATGCATCAAATTAGAGACAATGAAATGTGATTTTAAATGTGTTGTTATTAGTGATGGACTGTGTTGAGTAGTCTATGTATTGTTTTAAATGCTAGTATGTTTTTTTTTTTTTTTTCGTTTGTATTGTACATTTGTTAACATCTTCCTGCCCAGGGACCACAGATGAAAATTAGCTTATAGCTAACTCTGGCTTGACAGTTTTTGTTTTGCATGGCCCCTGTCAAATAAACTAATAAATAAAAAATAAAAATAAAAAAATAGACCCACTACATCAACCAGTTTTAAAAAAACATCACTTGTTTGTTTTTCTGTGAGCGGTCCTTTCTCCTCATACAAGATGTTCTCAGACCAAAAAACAACTCGCTTTGAAGACAAACAAGTTTTACCAGGTCTGAAATGCGTCATCCGGAGAAGAGTTTATCTCATCGAATTTGTAAACATGTCAAGCCTGTTGCCAGGTTAGGGCTTGTACTTGAATTATTTCTGATTGAAGCATTTGCAAATGGAACATTGGTGTTTTAGATAAAGTGGTCAGAGCAGCTCCAAATGTGCTTTTGATTAGCGGCTGAGTGGTACCTTCCGCAGTGGTTGTTATTCCTAAATCAACAACAAATTCGGCAAAGCAGATGGTGTTGAGAGATATTACTCAAAACGCATCCTTTTAACAGAAGAAAGGAAGAAGAAAGGACATCAAAATGATAATACAAGCAGTGTATTGAGTCAGTTTTCTCACCCAGGTCAGCAATGCAGCACTGCCCGTTCTTTTTAACCAGTATATTTTTGCTCTTCAGATCACGGTGGGCAATGGCCGGTTTGCCCTGAGTCCCGAAGATCTCAACATGGAGGTGTGCCAGACCGCTCGCGATGGAGAGCGCCATGCGGAGGCAGCCGGATGCATCCAGGGTGCTGAGCTGAAGGTAGTCATACAAGGAGCCCATCTCGTGGAAGTGAGTGATCAGCCATAACTGAGTGCTGGAGTTCCTCGAGGTCATGTCTGATGCTATGAAGCCTGGATTACATGTATAGAAAGGGGATATGTTTACACCACGTAGCAGATATAGACAAGGAAAAAAAGATCTGCACAAGTACTAATTCTTTTAGAGATAATCACATTATACATTGAAAGATAACTTGCAAGACCCCAAAGTTATATTACAGGCCTTCAGGCTAGGTTAAAACACAAAAGAATGAATATCTAGGAATGAGGGATTCAACAACACACTCTTCAAGCAACTTCATAATGTGGGGTTTCCAATTTGAACAGGCACAGAATATCCTGTCACATTACTCCTGTGAAATGCAACCTACACTGGCTGCCTTTTTATACCAAATTGATTCTAAAATTATATTGATCACATTTAAAGCTCTAAATGGCATTGCTCCAAATTACAAAACAAGATCTATTGATCGCCTTTGTAGCTGGGTGATCCCTGATATCTGTGTATGTAGCTTGGCTGGTCAATCCTGAGCCACATGACCATAAATAAACAGGACTTCTCTGTAGAAACACCCGATAAACCAATATTTTTAAGCCTTTCTTTAAACTTGATTTGAAAGAAAGTTATTTTCATGAATTCCTCTTTAATTAAACTTGCTTAGTTTGAACATTCAACATCTCTCATTTTAAATTCAGTGGCTTTCCTTTGTTTGAGGATCCCTGTATTGTTTTTATTTATGCTTTGTTCCCTTTTTTTCTGTGAAGCAACTTGTAAGAAGAAATGCTAAAATTAATATTATTCTATTCAAATTTCTCTCCCTGGTGGATACTTCTTTCCCACTGTGTTCTAACCTACTTTAAAAGTAAACACACCCACTTTAAAACCTTCAAATCAAACTCCACAACGTTACACCCAAACGGCCTATCCAAAGAGAAAGAGACTCTTGACATGCACAATGAAATTAAAGTTCTGTGAGGTTAAATGAATGGTTAGTGAGACAAAATGTTTTGGTCAGTAGGAGAAACTGCACCTCCAGAACTGGATCATATACGCTATACTCTAAGTGTCTTAAAAGAGGCACAAGAGACAGCAGGATTTTAAAACGACTAGGATATTGGCCTGTATAAATTAAACAGAATACATACCCAGGATGTTCTCATGTCTCAGCAGCACTGTGTTGTAGATCTCCGTCTCTCTGAACCAGGACTTCTCGTCTCTGGAGGAGAAGATTTTCACGGCGACACTCTCTCCCTGCCACTGACCCCTCCACACCTCACCGTAACGGCCCTTGCCTGGTGGTCAAAAACAAGGGAGAAATTACCGAGCAGCACACACAGGAGTAGACTTATGAGATGCACATTTTCTCCTTCTTGTGTGGAAGAATCAACACGCTGGGAGACAACTGAAATCTAATTAGAGAGTGAATGGAAGAAGGCGGCAAAAAACTTTGGAGTAGAAGATGCACTCTGAATATCTTTCTTGTCATCTGAAAAGTGAGCACCACTAGTGCGACTAATCTGCTGGTACAAAATGTGTCTAATTGAGTTTGGATTTTTGCCCAGAGGATGTAGCTCAAAAAGCCAGAGCAACAAGCATCCTGGGATATATAGCTAGGCGGACCAGTCCCGCTGCACCACTTCTCAACAGCTTTTCTCCCCCCTTAGGTCATAATCGTGCCTTAAAGAAAACAGCAGTATACTATTAAGTACATGAACCTGTTGGAGTGCTGGTTTAATTGAAAAGACTCCTCAATTTAAGACAACATGTGGCCAGCAGAGGTGTATGGCACTACTCCCTGAAGTGGTCGAGGGTTCATACCTCACATCAAAGTTACCTTAAGGTGCATTTCGACCAAGAATCCCGGGGTGTTTTAGCCCCCAGAACTACTTTCCCCGGAACTAAAAGGTTCCTGTGCCCCCATTGTTGTCTGCGTTTTGACCGCGGGCTGAAGTCCCTGGTAGATTGTGCAAATCAGGCCAGTGACGGATGGAGGAAAAAAATATATTAAATAATATTTTGAAATCTTAATAAAAAACTAAACTAGTATGCATTCCCAGGAACTCCCTCTGTGTTTCAGCAACTGTGTAAACTCCACAAACACTGTTACGTTCAACCGAAAGTCCCAGGACCTTTGAAAAGTACTACCCTCCCAACCAGGGGCTTTTCAGGGGGGAGATTATCTACCCCGGAGCTAAATTTAGACCCTGGTTCCTCTGGTCGAAACGCACGTAGCTCAGGGGTAAAGTCCCTCGTTCCGGGGTAAAGTTCCTGCAGTCGAAAAATGCCTATTGACTGAGCCCAACCACTGAACTGGTAGCTAGCAGAATTGTGAACTTGATATGTTGAAAGTGTGCGATGTGGGAATGCAATAAATGCAATAGGAGTCATTGGATTAAACCTTTGTCCCACTTGGTGAGCTCCAAAAACAGACTACGTCTTCTAATGCAACTTCAATTCCAGATTTTAAGGTACCCTGATAAATATAAACCAATACCTTGTAAATCGGGGATCTCATTTTCCATGACATGTCCCTTAACAACTGCGTTAATAATAATAAAATAATAATAATAACTGGTATTTATATAGCGCCTTTCAAGAAATCCAAGGTCGCTTCACAGGGTCAGGTAGGAGGTCTGGGGGGTAGGTGGGGATATCTAACGGGGAAAGGCCTTGAGGGAAAGGTGCGTTTTGACTGCTTTCTTAAAAGTGTCCAGGGTTGGGGCGCTGCGGATGTTGGGAGGGAGAGAGTTCCACAGAGTAGGGGCTACCACACTGAGTGCTCTGTCCCCAAAAGTCCACAGCTTAGTCCAGGGGATGGAGAGGAGACCAAGGTCCGAACACTGTAGGTTCTGGGATGGAGTGTGTTGGTGGAGGAGGTCAGCCAGGTATTGGGGGGGCAAGGGCATGCAGGGATTTGTAAGTGAGGAGGAGGAGTTTATAGGTGATGCTGTACTTTACAGGGAGCCAGTGGAGGTGAATGAGAGTGGGGGTGATGTGCTGCCAGGGCTTGGTGTGCGTGAGAACCCTGGCAGCTGAGTTCTGCACATATTGGAGTCTGTCCAGGGCATTCCTGGGTACCCCGAACAGGACTCTATTGCAGTAATCCAGCCTGGGGGTAATGAAAGCATTGATGAGGGTCTGGGCAACTGAATTGGAGAGAGATGGACGCAGCCGGGAGATGTTGTTCATGTGGTAGAAAGCAGACTTTGTGACTGATTTGATGTGTGACCGGAAGGAGAGGGTGGAGTCAAGAATGACACCCAGGTTGTGGACTTCAGGAGATTGGGAGATGGAACAGCAATCCACATGGAGGAGGAGATCTCCAACCTTCCTGAGTGTTGCTTACATTTTTTTGATATCAGTATGTTTTTGGAAGTCTTTCTTATTAAGGGGTTGCTGACTGCACAAGTAAGAGCATCACTGTAATTAAACTGAACATCAGCTCAGCATCTCTTTATGGGCAGCAGTTTCCAAAGTTGAACATTCTTCAACAACTTTAACTGTATGCTAAGCTAGCTGGCTATTTCCAAATGGCATTAAAAGGTATCTGGATGGGATGTGAAGATTAAACAGCTGCAAACCCAGTCAGAGGAATTAGTACAGAGGTAAAGGCACAGTACGTGTTTTAGAGAAAATGTGTCAGGTGGCAAGAAAACTAAACCAACATGCTAATGTAGCTACATGATGTTTAAATAAGCAGCAGTTTGCCAACATATGTGATGACACGGTGGTGTCTGAGTAAATATCAGCTGCTCCGCAATGACTGTAAACTCCAAACATACCAATTTGATTTGTAGGTAAGCAACTACTTATTGTGACAATGTGAAAGTGATGCAGCCGAGAGAGACAAGTAAACTCATTTCTTTCAGCGAGAGTGACTTAACCCTCCACACTGATAACCATGGCAACACTTGAGCCCACGTGAAAAAAAAAGAGCCTGCTGTTGGTAATCATTTCTGCAACACTTAGCACGCTACAGCCAGTCTCAAAATAAAGTTTGTGAAACTTTTTGCCTCTGGGAATTGCTACATAAAAAGTGATTTGTGACACTGTTTTAATTGCCCAATTCCTGAATATCCCTACAGCCCAGTTTTGCAACCAAATGTTTTTGAAAGTGAAGTATTTATTGAGGATAAAAGTACTTCTAGTGCATGTATTTAATAATCTGTGGAAAAGTAAGGCATAAGGATCAGTGTGTTTGTATCAGTGGAGATGTGGACCAGGATATCCAGTTTGCAGGTTTATCAAAGTGCCAACAAAAGTCTTCACTCTGGCTGACAAATAAATCAATTTAAGATAAATAAAATTAACAGCAAATAAGCCTGGTATGGAAAGAATAGCACATCTGCTACTTAGTGCATTAAGATCAATCCAGTAATCACTCACAACAAGCTTCGTACAAACTTTTTAAGACAGTCATAGTGCAATAAATTACACAGAAAGTCATAATAGTTGTCCAATTTCTAGATGAAAAATCCCATCAACAACACAAACACAGTCGAGAGATTAAGGTCAGTGACTCAATTCATGGTATTGATGTCTATCAGGGTGCAAGCAGGTACCACCAGTCAGTCAAAGTAACCAAGCTCTGTAACTCCCAGGCTTAATGTTATTAAAACGTTTGAGCTTTCTTACAACTCATCAGTTTTTAAGAAATTAAAATGCATAGATTTACACACAAATCTAGGCATGGCTGAGTTGACAGACAGGCAGGTGCATTTTAGCACTTTGCCTCTACTCCACCTCTGCCTGCTTCTACAACTATATTGACTGAAATTTGGATGGAGTCAGCAATTCCAAAATGGTGACTGCCATAGTTTGGCTTCAAAACAGCAATGTGTCACAGCGGGCAACTGTGCCAAAAGAAAGGTAGGACCACCTATGCTGGAGAGAACTATATACTTTTTTTTTTTTTTTTTTTACATACAACACTTTTATAGGTTGCTGCTGAATGTCATGTGACTAAACTGAGGCTAAGATGGGGAGGTGAGTCACCTTTTTGGTCAGACTTTGCAGCATTTCTTCCATGTGTTTATCACTGTGTCAGCACAGTGAGAGTGCCTTTATTGAAATGAATGAAGAGGCAGCATTTTCTGAGGGGGCGCCATCATAAGTATGAACACAGCTCTTAACAGGACACTTACCCACACACTCATTGAGTGTGATTTGTCGTGCAACGGTTCTTTGAACGAGAAAAGGGAGTCCGGAGCCGCTTCCTGACGTGCAGGAATGATCCAGCAGATCCTGGAAAAGAGGGAGGACAGAGACACAGATTAAAGGGCTTGTATGTTTACATGTGTGTAGGTGTGTGTGTGTGTGTGTGTGTGTGTGTATTTCCAAGTGAGCTACTTGAATGGGAACCTTCCCAAAGGAATCTTGTGACTGGAGCCTTTAAAAACGATGAAACAACATGGAGCATCTGGGACTCAGATGGAGATTAAAACAAGCAGGCCTTTGATGTGGCACCCACATAGAAAAGCGGGGGGCATGCTGATTGTGTACCAGGATATTGTTTTTGTGGGTGTGGGTGTGTGTGTCTGGTGCAGGGTGCCCCCTGCTGAGTAAACAACAGAAGTGCCACCCCCTCCCTTGTGACTGGTGTGGGCGCTGGAGATTTTATCTAATCCAAGGGCTAGACTCCAAAACAGGCGCAATGCTGCTAAGCCTTTTATTTTACCTCAGCTAAAAAGACATGCAGCTTCCCAGTGCCAACACATGAGGGCAGTGCACAGCAACAGAGTCGGCAGCTGGTAAGTGAAATAAACCACCCAACTAGGAGGAGAAGATGAGGATTGAAAACAAGAGAGAAGAGTGATGCCTCAGATAAACAGATGCATAATGCAAGAGGTGCCTCAGAGACAATTTGGAATCACAACACAGGAATGCAAGAGCACAAACTGAATGATGAGTTTCTCTGCAGAGAGTTTAAATCCCTCTCTTTGGTACAGGAGGATTGTTTTTAGGAGGGCATGTTTGGGCCAGGCTGTTAGGCAGCAGAATCAGAACGCTGCAATATCATAATAATCAGTGAGGGCTGGTGGGCAGCGGGCTGCTGAGGGACAAGCACATGTGTTTCAGTCTGATTTGCTTTTCACAGCCTCACCGCTGTTCCTAATAACCCGTCTCATGATCCTGCCAAGAACTTTTTAATTATGCTGAAACAAACATTCTGTGGCTCCATATTTGGGATTTTTTTATTGCAGAGTGCATTGATAGACTTTGGAAATAAGCTTGGAGGGGAGCCAGAATCAGCCATGCCTTCCCCAGACACACACCCACACATATGTACAATAGATCACGTGACCAGCTGGACACTCGTTTGCAAGTTTCATTAAAAAAAGACCTGTATGATCTGGAGTTAGAAATAATGCTTTAGGAGAATTTGTTATTGTATGTATTCATTTATTTTTTGTTAACATTATTTATTATGTAAGTATTTGCTTGTTAATCCATAGATTTTTTTTTTATTATTAGCCATTATTGTTACTGCATTTAATTTTATTATTATTATTATTGCTTTATTTTTGTGTTTTTTTTTTTCATTCTTGTCACTCTTGTCTCTGGGTTTAGGGTGGGTAATATGGGTGGATGTAGGGAATAAATGTTCTTGTTTGTAAAATGAAAAACTAAAAATAGAGCATATACATTTTTTTTTTTAAAGTTAAATGAAGGCATGTCTTTTTAGAGTAAACACTGTATGGTTACAGAGTGCGCCGTAACAGCCGTGTGCTTTATTAAAGGTACAAATTAGACTTTGTAGTTTCTGCTGAACTTAATTGCACAGTGTGTGTGTGTGTGTGTGTGTGTGTGTGTTTGTGTGTGTTTGCATGCATGCGTGCAAGCCAGTGAATGTGCTGGGTTGCCATTCAGACTGAACCCTTAACCACAAGACTCCACCTAAACTCTGGATCAGTTTAGCTGCTCTCCAAACAGAAACCACTTTGCAGAAAGCTTAACGTCCACGGTTGAGCGGAGAGAAAATAAATAGCAAAAGACATTCCTCCACAGACTGGAAGGAAAAAAAAGACTGAGAAGATGCAAAACAAGTTTTCAGAGTTGAATTCCAGCAAAAGCACCACCCACTACACACATACAAGCACGCGCACACACGCTTCATGCATATGCAGCCATTATGCGCTTGGCTTTTAATGTTTTTAGACTAGAATGACCAAACACCCTTGGGATTAGTTCCGAAGTCTGCACTGCTGAATTTAATCATTTTTGCAGACAGGTCTTGACCTCACTGTGACTAAGCACTACAAGATATTAAGGCTTAAATTTACTGGTGTGTTTGTAGAGTGTATTACCTAGAATGATATAACATTTATTGAACCAAGAGGGAGAACTGTAACAGTTCAATGTGTTTACTGTAACCATAAAATGATTATTCAAACATTCCTCAATGTGTCAAGATGCAGTGTCTGAATTTAAATGAATTAAACCACAGAACTGAGGAAGCCATTCAGATAAATAGAGTTGTGTTTACAAACTCACAACATTTGGTTCAGTGCCACGGTCTCATTCTGCCCTGGCTGGAAGTTTGATCTCATTTTGTTTTTCACAAGCAAAGTTTTTTGAATGGTGAAAAAGTCCCTTCTTTGAACTGCTCCAAGTCGTCTTCAGTAAGACTAAACTCTTGATGTCGGTGCCATCCCATGAACGCTTTGATCACAAATCTAGATTAAAAGAGGTCAAACAAGGTTTATCATGCCTTTGTGTCTTCATTCTATGTTATCTTGTGGGAAATAGAGCATAAGAGTGCAAAGGGGCCGGACGTCCTGACTAATCTAAGCAAAACAGTGCTTTAAACGCGTCATCTGAATCCCTTGAGGAACTGTAACACGTAATTTTAGATGAATTACACACTTGTTCTTCAAAGGGACTTTAAAGAATCCCTCCACATGGACATAAAAGGTGGCCTTACAAACCCCAAATAAAAACAAGATTGGATTTGCAGGGAAGATGAATAACATTTCTATAAGATCCAAACTAACATTAGACTCAAGGTTACCAATGTCTCCACTTCTTTTCATTGTTAGTTTTGATTTGCAATGTTTTTTAAAGCAGAAAAGGTTATAATTTTCAGCAGCTGAAAAGAAGTACAAATATATGCTAACATATGCTATGAGAAAAATCAGAAGGCTTTAAGTAGGAATATGTGAAATAGATAGACTGATGGATGTACTATATTGTATGGGCAAAGTAATGTTTCCGGTTATTAGTGACTATTTCTAGATTTATTTAGCGTTAGTATAATCAAGAAATTGTGGTAAAGAATGTAGAAAAACATAATAGGTTGGGTTGTTTAACATATTATTATAGTTTATTTTTGATAAGAAGACACCTGTCTCTTTAATATAGGTTTGTGTGTGGCACAGACAGTGGGAGGAGTCAGTTACAGCTAGACTGGTTAGGAGAGTTTGTTTATTATCATGGAATCCTGCATCATCTGCTACATTTTTGGATTTGTGACACTGATGGAACATCAAAATAAAGTATTTTTTAGTTTTTACAACATTTAACGGCTCATGAGTGAAGGATTGCTCTGGATGCAACAGGGAGACACGTGTAAGCCAGGACCTCCAGCTAGCGATGCAGTTTTGTCAGCTACAATATTGATCCCAGGCTGGGAAACTCTAGCAAAACTGGAACTTTGGGGACACACTTGGATAAATATGGAGCATCAATCCACTTAAAAAGTGTATGAAATGAGATCGGGCTAAAAAAGCTAGATCGGATATCGGTGACAAGGGGCCGATCCATATGGCAGATCTATTCATCTCAGTTCTATGCTTTCTGTGTAACTTACAACAGAAGACAATTTCTCTGATTCACTGCTGAGGTTTACAGTTGAATTGTAATATCTGTTGGTTATGAATATTTACTCAACAAACTGCTGGTACACATTTATACTCTCTTGAAATAGTGATACTGCCGGTAAAAAATGTTAACTTTATTTTGGTTTACAAAGTCAGAAAGCCTGAAGTTACCAAAACATGATTCTATGCTCACATTAAGGAGTAGAGATTGTTAAATCAATACCAGGATCAGATTGGCTAGTATCGGTATCGGCAGGTACCAAAAAGTAGGATCGGTGCATCCCTAATCCCATTGATTTGATGTTTCATAATTCTGTTATCAAGTCCTGAATTGATATTATTTATGTTACCATAAACAGCTGGGCTCAAAGTGTACCTTTCAGATACATGAAGTAAAATCAACTCAAAGTAATTATTAAATGTATCCACTGACTCCTTTACAAGAGCCAAACTAAACTTGTTCTTTCAAACTCACTAAAGCAAAACCACTGAATGGTTTAGTTTTCTAATTCTAATTCTCTGACATGGCAGACATCCTGTGCTTGAAAAGAGGCTGTGGTCATTCTAGTCTGCCTCGTGCAGCCCTCTACAATTCTTTCTAATCAGTTTTGGAGAAATCCTCCCACATGGTATACACTACTCACCGCCAGAGTGCTCTCCCCCACATTGGACGCTATCAGGCCGTCAATAGTTCCATATTCTGCATCTCGGGATGTGAGCCTCTCCATTTGGTTGTGATGGATGCGCCTGAACACCAGGATAGCGATGGCAGAGAGATGATGAGGACGATGATGGGCCCGACGATGACTAAAGCCAGTGTGGTCACGCTGTAGTTGGGAGGCTCATCAGCTGTGTGAGGAGAGGAAAAGGTACAACATGAGAGTTTTCTTCAGAAAGTTGTGTTATCATCGTGGACATGTTTTAGAATAAAATAACTGGCTTTTAAGATTAAACTTGGTTTGCATCTGTCAGATAACTGGGTGGAGCCACGTCATCACTTCTATAAATAACAGAGAAGAGCGTCCATGAGAACTAAGCCAGGATTTCAGAAAAGGTGATTGTAGTTTTGTATGTTGAGGGAAAACTTGTCTTTCTTGAACTGAGGCTCTGGGATTCACAATTCACAGGCTTGCAGCCCCCTGCAGACCTTCTGAAGAAACTGGTAAAGTGTTGGGGGGGATTGTAGGGCAAACACAAGCATGAGCATTCACACATTCACACACACAGAGTGGATCTCATCAAGTCAGCAGAGGCCGGCCTGAGGAACTGACTGCCATTCACACTTTACAAACATTCCAAGGAAAAGGCGGCTCAGCTCGGCCTGCAGCAGAGACAATAATCCCCTTCTCTCTACTCATATAATGAACTGCTTCTCCCAAAGACACATACAGCAACATATTGTAGATGCTCCCCAGATTCAAACCCAACACATCGTGCAAAGGGATGCATTCATCTAGACTTCATGTTGCCAATAATGCAAAAATACTGCACATTTATTTCTGTTGATAAGGTTGTTAAAATTTAGTGATTATGTGCAAAACAATATTTTCAAACTGACAGTTCTTAAATCTTTCTGATCGTTCATCTTATCCCTATTTTTGATATATAATGATATAGCCACGGTATTTTTTGCACACATATTGAGGGAAAAGTAAAGGTAGAAACAAAACAAAAAGGAAACAACAGCTCTATGTATAGAAACCTGCCTCTCCTTCATTTCCCAGGTGGTTTCATCCCCCTGGGCTCTTGTCAGTCCGCTCTGACAGCCTCCAAGAGGACAAGAGGGCAAGTGAACCATGACTAAGTAATATTCTCAACCTGCCTTTGGTTGCCCACTGTCTCCCTGAAGGTGCCAGGAGTGTGACCACGCTGAGGGGAAACTCAAATCAACGGATCACATTTATAACAGCTGTTTAAAGATGGGGTTGGTAGTCAGATTTAGATACACTTTTTGTTATACTGGTTAAAATGATCTTTATGTCCCGATGGTAATCGATACTAATGTGTTCTTAAAAAGAGCGGGAAAAAAGCTGCTATCTACAGCCGGAGTAACATGGGAAAACACCAACATCACCGCCTTTAGGGTCCAATTCATGAAACCAATCAAATCCCATCCTGCTGTTCTGCCCGCCTCCTGCAGTACATTTCCCCGGCGTGCACTGCCCGTCCCCTGCCTCTGCTTCCCCTGCCTCTACTGACTGCCCCTCTCGCTCGACCTCGGGCCTGTCCCCTGTAAGGTGCTTTTGCCTCAGGACTGTACTCTGGATCAGAGTCTAAAAAGCTCTCACCACTGGGTCTCTGACAAGCAAAGAATTAATGAAGTTTAGTAAATCCTACAGAAAATGTTTATGTATTAGATGTATATAGCTTTCTCCTGATATTGTGTCACCGGTACAACTGGATAATGCTAGCATTACAGTTGTGAGTACAATAGCCATGTTTGTTTGTGTTTTTAACTTTCACTATGATAATGTTTGGTGTTTTTCTTACCGCTGAGTGAGACATGAGTACCAAACGTAGTGCAAAACACAAATGATGTGCTGAGGACCGTTTTTGAATCAGTCACGATACAGCGGCGCTCATGCATGTGAGTGGGGGCATCGTTTTGGAGGAGCTCCGAGGGGAGGGGGGTAGGAGTTAGACAGAGTCCTGAGGAAATGCTACATTCAATTCATGCTAGTTTTCCGTGACTACCAACCCTAGCTTTAAGGGCTCACTTGTGCTCACCTTGCATATGAAAATAGATCCGTATGTTTTAAACGGTGTAATCTTTAAAACCTCATAGCTTCATGCGTCCTTCGCACGAATGGACGTTCATAAATTTGCTGACAATAATCTCCAACTTGGGGAATTGGACCGTCTGATGAGTACATTAATATGATAATGATTCTAAACTGTGCTTTTGGTGCAGTCTAGCTAGCATAGTACTGTACCTTTAACAGGAAGCTGCACCGTGCTGTTCATGTTACAAAGGTGCCCGTGGCAGCACTCCACAATCTGGTCTCTGGGAGGTGGGGTCTGCAGGTCAACGTGCTCTGCTCATAGACCTTAAAGCAGCCTTTCTGGTACACCAGTGAGCCGCCGCTGACCGTCAAGGAGGAGAAACACTGGTGGCCCATGCAGCGCTTCCCTGTCACACATGAGCTGCCCTCACACACACACTCGTGCTCTTCTTTCATCAAGGGCTTCCCCTCCACCTCTGTAGATGATTTAAGGAAAGAGACATTGTTGGTAAATAATTCAAGCCTTTCTGACATTGCTTTAAAGATGCTTAAGAGTCTACATCCATCAGGAGTTTGTCATAAAGTGAAAATTATTGAGTGACATAAGGTCTGCAGTGAATGGCAGCCAGGAGAAATGTGCACAGTGTGAACAAAGTCACCTTCCCCGGAGCTTGCACAGTGACGTTCATGTTACACAGATGGCCCTGGCAGCACTTGACAACGCGAGCCGATGAGGGTGGCGTGGCACAGGTGGCTCTGCCCTCCTCGTCGTCCCTCAGGCAGCCCTTCTGCTGGACAGCCACCCCATCAATCGTCTTCAGAGAGGAGAAACAGTGCTGGCCCGTGCAGCGACGGTCACGCTCACACACGCCGCCCTCGCACGCACACTCCTGCTCCCTGAGGACTGGTCTGCCAGCAGACGGTTCCGTATCTGATAAAAGGAAACAGAGATATGGGGAAAACCATTAGAGTAGAGCATTAGTATCCCATTAAATTAAATGGCATTCACTTAGGTCAGAAAAAAAGTTGGAAATGCAGTCTCTGTTAGCTAGCTGAAGGGGCTAATCAAGTCAACTTGTTAGTTTTTATAGTTGTGTACATCTGTGCTGTTGTGTTGCTGGTTTTAACTACATCACACAGTCCTAATGGAATTTCAGCTGATACTGTTGACTGATAGCACGTCAGCAGAGGGGTTGTGGGCATTTATTAGATTTATTTGTATTTTTTTCCCCCCCAAAACAGTGGCAGGCTTGTTTTGCAGCAGCCTCTGAAGTGTCAGATATACCACCAACACAAATATCACAAACAAATTCTGATAAAATTGAGGCAGAAGAAAAAAAATTGAGGTGTGAAAGCAGGACTACTGCTATTGGTAGAATGACACATTCTTCTTTTGTCTGTATTTTAGAAAACATGAATACTGGAGTCCGACCAAGAGACTTGTTCCAATCAGACGGCTAAAGAAAATCTGACAACTGTTTAAGTTGTGTAACAGTGTTTTTGTGAGGCGAAACAGCTTACCTTTC
Source organism: Notolabrus celidotus (assembly GCF_009762535.1). Taxonomy (NCBI): domain Eukaryota; kingdom Metazoa; phylum Chordata; class Actinopteri; order Labriformes; family Labridae; genus Notolabrus; species Notolabrus celidotus. Next base: position 17,512,900 of record NC_048281.1, on the reverse strand, counting down.
ACCGCAACTGCAAGGAGATGTTGGTGTTTACACAAGTCTCCAAAACAGCACACTACCACCAGCTCAGGTGTTGGTGGGTTTCCGCAGCGTGGAGACCCTTCTTCATCGCTCACAATGCAGCCCCTCTGAAATATCGACGTCCCGTTCTGTATGGAGAGGGAGGTGAAGCACCGCTGGCCCACGCATCGCTCCCCGCTGTTGCAGGATGATCCTTCACACAACACATTCAGAGTTTGTCCACACCGACATCACCTTGAACAAGAAAAAGAAAATCATGGAGTAGGTTAGATTTTAATTGATAAAAAGAGATAGTGAGCTTTAAAACTTTTTTTTAATCTAACCAATTTCTTTCTATTCATATTTTAAATTGGGTATTTTCTGACATGGTATGGCGTTATGGAATGAACCTGATATTTGGATCTACAATTAAATGTTGGGCATACGGGCACCCTGCGGGGGTGTCAAGAGGTCTGAGCCAGCTTCAGGGCTGCGACTCGACACAGAAAAGACTCAATGTGTGAGTTTTAATCTTGGGAGAAGTTTCTGAGATGAATCGAATAAGTAAAGGGTTCATTTCGGTTAAGACAAGATCAGTTGTGATTCTGTGTCCGGTGGGAGAGTAAAATTCTGCAAGTTACGGACTTCAGAGCAGGGAAGGGGGCTGATTGTTTATAATCCCTCCTAATTGAAATAATAATTACCATGTACGTTAAGTTACATAAGTACAGAGAGAGAGAGAGAGAGAGAGAGAGAGAGAGAGAGAGAGAGAGAGAGAGAGAGAGAGAGAGAGAGAGAGAGAGAGAGAGAGAAGATCAAACATGACTGGCCGAATATAAAATGTTAATGTTAAGTGTTTACTGTATGTTTGTTGATTGTTACTGTTCTGGTTTTTGTTTTTAACTCTGTAAAGCACTTTGAATTGCTCTTTGTATGAATGGTGCTTTCTAAATAAACTTGCCTTTGTTTGCTTGTTTGTTAATTTTTAGCCCCTACCTCCCCAGAACAATTAAGGAACAGACAACAAACAAACAAACAAACAAACAAACAAACAAAGGAATATCATAGATAATACTACTAAACAAATAAGCAAAAGTCAGCTTTAACAACAGTTCAAGGATTTCTATCATAAAAAACTAAATCATAAAAAATGGGATAGAGAAAAACTTATAAAGGAAAAACATTATCATAGAATCTCAGTCTGGCGGTAAGGCCTATAATGAGTTGAGTTGCCATTTTGAAAGAAGCTCTTTCAGTTGCCCCCAGCACCTCCCTAATCTTTTTCATTTTTAGTAAGAATATGACATCCTGGAACCACAGAGAAAAAGAGGGAGCCGGATTAGATTTCAGACGGAGTACAAGTCAGTGTAGAGCTAATAAGGGCGCTAAAATGGGATAGTGAATAGTTTGGAGTGAAACAGACGTTCTCTCTGTGATAAATAACATGAATAATAGCTCAGACTTGACTCCACTTGACTAAGACTCCACTTAGAGCTTTCTTTGGTGACTTGGACTGACATTGACTGAACACTGAGGACTTGAGACTTCACTTGGACTCAGGGTTTGGTGACTTGACTGCAACACTAATATGCAGTCAAAGGTTTAAATCTAACCCTTAATATTTTTGATATAACCCCCAAACAGAAGTTGATTTAATTTTGTGACTCATGTCTCTCTGTTTGCAGGGATGTGTGTATTTTAGTAGAAGTGTGGAGAAAATTGTGGGTTAGCAACCCAATAGAAGCTCCACTTTCCACTGCATTCCTCCTCAGCCACTGCAGTTGTTTAAAATAACACTGAGAGACAGCAGATGAGAGGCAGACAGACTGAGGAGGGGCAGTGGGAAGGGAAAAAAAAAAAAGTGTGAATTTTTGGTCTATGCCTGTGAGAGACTTAAGGGGGACACAGAGACACACAGAGGCTGAACGTTTGTGGGTGTGTTTACTTGAGTTAAGAGAAATGGAGGAACACAGACAGTATCTTTATGTGCTTGGGACTTCTGGCGAGTGTATGCCCTACAGTCTTCTCTCTTCTTTTGTAACAGGGCTGATGACTCTGCATTTTTCAGCATTCACACGTAGCAGAAAAGCTAAGTTAAAACAGATCCTGTATATTCATGCAAGCAGAAACCTCTCCCTCTCTTCAGCCAACGCCTTCCCTTAAGGTCTGACATGACAGACGGTGTTCTTGTGAAAAAGATGCTTACCCTCGGAGCTGGAGCAGGGAAGGACCAGGATGATCAGAACCAAAAGAGACATGCCACCCGACCGTCATTGTCGACCTAGAAGAGGAGAAAAAGGAAGAGAAAAATGAGTGCTCTGCTTCACCAAATAAGCCAGGCTAGAAAGGGCCAGGGTAGTACCCAGAGTGAGCGTCACGATTCTTGTATTTGCAGCCTTAGAATATATTTCTGAAAGATGTTTTGGGACAGTGTGCAGCGGAGACAGAGGACAAGAGTGAGACAGATAACGACAGGATTTGCAGACGACCTAAGAGTGTTAGAGAGGGTGCCTTTCTTATTTTGGGAAGAAAAAAAAAAGAATCAACACCAAGTTTAAAATGCACAAGTAAAGTGGGTCTCATGCCTTCCTGTTGTCCTGGCAACAAGGCAGTGAGTGGCAAGCAATGGGAGACTGTGCTCTCCCTATTGGCTGCCTCTGTGCCTGCATGTGGGTGTGTGTGTTGATGTGTGTGTGTGTGTGTGTGTGTGTGTGTGTGTGTGTGTGTGTGTGTGTGGTTGTGCTGGAGGGACAGGCTGCTTGGCAGTGTGAGGGGAGAGGAGCAGACAGGACGAAAGAGAAGAGGAGGAGGAGGAGGAGGAAGAGGAGCAGAGAGAATGAGTGTGGGTGCCCAAATACTATCGTTTAGAGACCTGGAGACAGTCTGATCCTTCAATATTTAATGCGTCTGTAGAGTGCCCACATACGCCATGCAGTTCTGTTTGGTTGTTTGCTTTACCCAGTGACACATTTTAGCAGACGACCAGTTTAGCTTGCTCTGTAAACTCGAGGGAGCAGCTACCCATTTCATAAAGATGATATGTGAGTTTTTGCGGAGACATCATTGCCCGCAGCGTGCCCCGTTTATGCCATACTAAGCACACAGGACGTTATCTTGGAAGCATGTGTGTGTGCGCCTGAGTGCATCTGTGCCACAGATAAATACCCCGCCCCCCTACCTCCACCCCCTCCAGGCCCTTTGTGCCCGTCTCCCAGACATAAATGATTAAGCACGTAATGTTAGCATTAGCCCAACGGCGGCGTCTGTACGGGCCGCTCGCACACAGACCACATGCTGCTCCTTTAATCGGAGCACAAAACAGAGGCTGCCACACAGAGATAATCAGGAGCTCTGTCTGCTCTCCCTTTGGACTGGGGGAGAGGAGGAGGGGGGGGGCAGGGAACGGGCAGGAGGGCATGAGGAGGCGAGGGAGGTGTATAGCCAGAGGCCAACTGGGGGACAGTGGGTCAGAGAAGGGCAGAGGAACAGGGCCAATGTGTGCTGCTGCAGCGTCGAGTAGGCTAAATGGAGGGAAGTGGGACAAGGAGGTGTCTGGTGTCAGCGCCCAGAGGGACAGCGGGAAGAAGGGCACCACGCTGCTTTGAGTGAGTCGTGGGGGGGGGGGGGGTCGGTTGAAGCCAGGGGGGCTGCGGGGAAACAGGATAAAGAGATAAGCAGAGGAGGAAAAGAAACAATAGTCTGGACCAGACACTCGAGCCAAAGAAAGAGGTGATTGTGTCTGTCAGCTTATCTTCATATTGACTCATATATCAGTCAACATCCTAACACACTCACACACTCACACACTGCTGACAGATCAATAACTCACCTCAATTAGCTAAGTAGAGCATGTCATGGGCTCTGTTTAATGGCTGCGATGAGTGTAGGTAAATGATTTGCTGCATTTTTTGTTTACATTTACTGCAGAAGGACCCTCCAACGGAGCACTTAATCATCTCTGTCTCTATTTATCTCTCCCACGCAGACACTTTGTCTTAAATAAGCTATCATACAGTGAGTGGGAGCCAAAGAAGCGGCTTAGTTGCACTGTTATTAGTTCGCAGTTACCATATGTAAAACAGCAAGTATTACAGCCTATGCACTGCAGAACCTGTGGGCCTTTGCAGCGGCCAGATACTAAATCAACTGAGCTTACTTCACTTCCAAAAGATTCTGTGTACAAACACATGACTCCGCATCCTTCGACACAAGGCAGAGCTAGATGTAATATATCATCATGCTAGCTAACAGCTTTGTTAAATGAACACAGCTAGGATTCGTCCTGATATTGGAACCTCAGAAGGGATTCTTGGAAAGGAGAGAGGCAGGGCGAGAGCATCTGCAGAACCGATTGCGATCTGAGCAGACAACTTCATGCCGCTGTGTGTATGAACGTGTGTGTGTGTGTGTGTGTGTGTGTGTGTGTGTGTGTGTGTGTGCATCTATGTGTGTGTGTGTGTGTGTGTGTGTGTCCATTGTTGCAGCGCTCTATCCCTGCGTATTGAATTCTCTGGCAGTGCTCTGCAGTGTGTGTGTTCACAGAGCTGACATCCTGCCAAGGGTGTGCTCTCATTTCCCCTTCTCTATCTGTCCTCAACCCCATCTTTCCTTTTTACTCCCTCTTCCTTTACCCTCTGATGCGGTGCTGTAATAGGAAACCAGAATAAATACCACATGGTATTTATAGCTTACTCTCTTGTGTTTATTGCTGTTGGGATGAAAATCTAATGGGTCTTACTAGGGTATGACTCAAGTAGCGTTTTTTATCAAGCACAAAAAAGGTGTCCAAAAACGTTATTTTAACTGTGCGACTATGAGTAAGTTGTTGTTTTACTCTGCATTGTGATGATTCCATCACTTTAACTCCCTCCTTCAATCTGGGAAAGGTTAGGCAGTTTATATTGGCCACCATTTCAAGGTGTCTTGAGCTCACATTTTTCGAGCTTGGAAAGTAAATCGAGCACTGTACTTGAGTAGTTTTGAAGAGCTACTACCAAGTTTGTTCCAGCGAGTCTGAAATTCCACTTCACCAGATTTTTTGAGGAAAAGTGTTGTTTTTTTCCCCTTACTACATTTATCTCAGTACTTGAGTTTGGGCTACTTTGCAGATAGATTTCATACTTCAAAAAATAAAAATAAACACGAGATACTTGTGCCCTACTGAAAAGGGCTAAGCTCTCATCCCCGTGCTTTTGCTCACTATAAGCTATAGGTGCATTTCGACCAAGAGTTCCGGGGTCTTTTAGCCCCCAGAACTACTTTACCCTGAACTAAAAGGTTCTGTGCCCCCATTGTTGTCTGCATTTCGATCGTGGGGCCGAAGCCCTGTGTAGTTTGTGCAAATCAAGCCACTGACGTATGGAGGAAATAAAAAGTAAATGCACTACAACACCAGACCAGTAGAGGGCAGTAAGTCAAAGACAAATGCCATTCATCACAGATGACACCACAGAAGAAGACGGACAGGCAGGTATCACAACAGTAAGCCTGTTAGCATGGAAGACACTCAGCTGGTGCTGTTTTAGATGGTGCTATATTTCATCACAGATGGATTCACTGAATCAACACGTGAGAGGAGATAAGCGCGAGTAGCAAAGACATTTCAACACAGCTTTAAAATCACTTTAAAAACACCGTTACGTTCAGCTGAAGGTCTCCAGTTTACAGGGTCACTTTTAAAACCGTATAACCGGGATAGATGCATTTGCAGTGGGCTGAGAGAAGACTACTATTACAAAGCTGCTAAATCAAGTAAATCACAGCTTCTTCTTTTGAAAAGTACACACACATACAAAAAAGGTAGAACAAATTAAAGAAAGAGAAATCAAAACACGTTCAGCATTGCAGGCCCTGCCCCCAAAAGCCCCGGGATCTTTGAAAAGTACTACCCCCCCAGCAGGGGCTTTTTAGGGGGAGATTATCTACCCCTGAACTACTTTTTCACCCTGGGTTAGTCGGTCGAAACACACGTAGTTCCGGGGTAAAGCTACTCTGGTCGAAAACGCCTTAAACAGCTTACCAATGTTTCTTAGTAACCACTGCCGGGCAAAACAGCATTGCTACCTTTTAAAAGTTCCAGACTCAATTCATGCAAACTCCAGGTATTGACAATGCTATACTACCTATCCTTCCACCTATGCTTTTACCTAATGCTAAACAATCTAAATACTTATCCACAGTAGGTATTTTGTTGAGGATATCGATGCCTCTGAAATGCGTAAGCACTGACCTTGCTCATGGAAATACAGAAACCACATTGACCTCCACACAAGCTAGCCAAAGTGTGTTTGTGTGTGTGTGTGTGTGTGTAACCCAGAGAGGAATAGTTGGACCAGACTGAAAGTATGTTAGGTTGACTCCTGCTGAGTGCTGCTGGAGGGACATGAAAGTGATCCTACATATCAAGGCTACCATTTTATGACACCGTGTTTCCTTCCCAGACTCTTTCCAGTGATCCCACTGCAGAGGGCCATCTCGATAAGCTCCGCTTTAAGAAGTTGAGCAGAGATCAACGTGATTAGATGGCGATGATTAAACATGCCACTCAAATCTATTCAGCTGAACCCAAGAGAGGGACGTATGTGGGACAGTTACGTTGTTTAAATACATTTGTGGAGGTGGTGGTACATATTTCCATCAAGTTAAACCTTAGATTGTATTCCTGTTTTTTATCTCTTGGTGAAATTTTTAACAGATTTTCAAGAAGATTTCAACAACAACGAAACCTTTCAGTCAGCTTGGATGCTTTTTTTATTTTGGTCTGTTTTGTATTCAGTCATGACGAAGGAGAGAATGACAAAACACTACTTTGTCTGATGAGCATTGGTGTATCACCGAGGTTGAGGAGGGAGGAGGCTGGAGGCCCTGCAGGAGCTGCTGAGTCATCATGCTGGCGAAGAGGGAGACGAGGGGTGGAATCTGTGTCTGAGCTGGCAGGCTGGCACAGTTACCATGGCACAAATAGCCGGGCACTGAGAAAGAAACTGCAGCAAAACTGCGGGGAGTGTGAGGGAAGGAGCAGGCGGAGACTGGGGCAATGCAGAGCCTGCTGTGTGCGTGTCCTGTTCCCTGTCCCGTCCCTGGACCCAGACAGCCAGAGAGTCAGCATGCCGTCAGGGACACACAGATGGTTCGCTCCTAGGTGCATGTGGGTGTTAATACAGACCTGAGGGCGAAAGTCCTCCTCTCTGCAGCAGCCCACATTCATATTCACACTACAGCTCAGCAAATCAACACATTCAGCTCAGTCTGAAAAACATAATCTGCCTACAGTCAAACACAACACCAGGGATGACTAAAACTAAGCTAATCGAGTAAAACCACATATCTTTAGTAGCTTATAAGTGGCTCTGCCTCCTACAAAGACTACAGTCCTAATTATCAGTTGGAAAAATCCTAATTCAACTCACAATTTGTCTTTTGAAACTGTGCATGTTTGTTTTTCAGCTGCATCATTGTACACAGAGCAGCGCCAGAGCAACAGCATGACTGGGTGTAAACTTTAAAAGCCACAAATTGTTCAGTCATTGTTCATGAGGTTTTTTATCCACAGCCAAATTATCCACAGAGGTCTCCTGCTCTCTAAAACAAACAGAACCGGTGACTAATAGTGGTTAAACACTGACTACAGCAGTTTCATGTTGAAATCAGTGTTTGTCTGAAATCCTTCAGCAGGGTTTTTAGGGAGAGAGAGCCCAGCTTTATAACTGAGGCTGAGTAGTCGACTCAAATCCTTCAACAGGTTTAAATTGTCAGGTTAAAACAACAGTAACAAGACTTCAAACACGAGGGAAATGGTAGCCTGGTTACGTTTAACATCCAGCTGAGGGCCTGTGTTCTACAAACCTCTGACTTCAGTGCATATTAGAGGTAAAACATGACAGTGGTAGAGGAGTCTGTCATCCCTCTAGACTTTTAAAAACAGAAATCTGATTCACTGACAGAATCCTGAGTAGGGTATCGTCCCCTTACAAGAAATACATACTTGGAGTTAGTGCTGGGCGATACTGAAAAAGATTTTATCACGATAACATTTTTTATATCAGTTGATATCAATCATTTTCACAACAAATATCAAATCATTCTTTCATATCATTTAAAGAGATTTTTTTCTCCTGAGTAAAGTTGAAGAAGCCAGACAGTTTGTTAGCTTGTATCTGGGATTTAGAAGTCTAGTAAACAAACAAAAAATCTTCACTAATGAAGTTTAGTGATCTTTTTGTCGAGCATGTTTTCACTCAGCTATGAGCTGGTAGGTTTTGTCTTTTCTCAGTGTCGCTGTCGCTCATATCAGCTGTGTTTACATTCCGCACCAACCTCTTACCCTGCGACATGATTGGCTGTTCCATGCCGACTTCTTCTTCTGTTTAATGTTGGGGTCGAATCAAGTGGCAACCTCCGGTCTCAAACTATGAAGCCCATGCAGAAGTTTTATAAACTGCAATTCACCCGAATCCGCTTGAGGCTGGCTGCAGAAACACCAGAACCACATAAACACCAATTCAAAAAAAGACGATCTTTGCAGCATTAATAAACATGTTTACAGCCTGGTTCAAGAAACGGCTTGGCCCTATGTAGCTAATCTCTCAATGGGCACACACTGTACAGGCGGTGAATTTTTCCTAGCGTGACAGTTCAGAAGATATTAAGATTACAAGTTTTTTTGCCCAAATAAGGACATGACTGACTTGACTCCCGGTTGGGAACACATAGCTGTTGGCTAGGAGGCTCAAACTCCGCCTCTTTACATCACACTCTGACTAGTTGAGTTCCGCATTTCCAATATGGCTGCCCCTTTCGATTTGCTTCAAAAACAGCGCTCAGGAACAGATGGGTGACGTCACGGATACTACGTCCATATTTATACAGTCTATGGTCGAAATAGCGTTTAAGACACACTAGCGCCCCCTCTCGTTCCAGTGGTTTGGGGTGTAATTACAGGTTTAAATATATCAACGTTTGAACATACATTTGTAGGATTTATATTGAGAAGAATAATATCACGATAATTATCGTTATCGTTTTATCGCCCAGCCCTACTTGGAGTTGATACAACTGTGCAAAAAAACCTCAGTAAAATGTGGGATTACATTAATGTTTCTAAGCATCTGTGTTAAATCCACATGATTTGAGAATCAGATGCGAAAATAAGCAAATGATGGAACTTGAGATTTCCTCATCTCTATAACATCTTGAGGCAAACCAGTTAAGGATTTAAGGGGCTCCAGTCACCCAGTTGAAGGCCTGTTGATGCTTGGCTTGAGGCCCCTACGTATACACCGAGTAATATCAATGATCTTGGATAGGTTCATTGCATGCCACATATTTCAAGATGACTAATAAAATCTCGCCCCACATCTGTGTCAGGCTGTATGATTCCACCTTCAAGGTGTGTGGTGAATTTCTCATAAAATGTAGGAATAGAAAAAAAAAATCAGAGCTTTGGAACCTGCTGTCTACTAGAAGAAGCCAAGATCTAACATTGTCTTGAGGTCAAACATCAAGTGGACAACAAGATGAAAGTCAAGGAGAGATACTGGGCTTGATCATTTAGAAATATGCTCTTAAAAAACAACATCAAGAGAGCAGTTTTTTCAAAGAAGGTTTTAGCAAGGCTATCACTAAAGCTATAAGTTAATACATCATAGATTCTTGTGGTCCAAGTGGGCTTTAATTAGCATGCAAGGAGGCTGTTACTCACTAAAACATTGCTTCATGGAAACACAAACAAAAGTTTCCAAAACTCCTCATCGTTTCACTGAAACGTATTCAGGAAATGTATTTACAATGAATAAACCAAGCAGAGCCAGATGAAATATTTAAGTATGTAACGTGCAGGAAGACATATTAAAATATTAAATATTAAAATTCCGGGAATTTTCAATTTTCAAAGCTGGAAACTTTCCATGGGAATAACCCAGGAATTTATTAAATTGAAGGTTGGCTCTTAATAGGGAACTTAAATATAGTTGGGGAAAATATTTTAACATAATCCTGACTAAAACAACCAGATTTCATGCAAGTACAGTTCCAGATCCCTCCATCATCAGCCGCCTCGGAGCGCAACTGGTCCTTGTTCAGTAACACGCTCACAAAGGTGCGCAACAGGCTCACAAATGTGAGAGTTGAAAAATTGGTTGGTATTCAGTCTAACTTGAGGCTCTCTGAGCCTGACACAGAGCCATCCTCAACAAAGCTGGACAGTGACACTGAAGAGGAAGAGTCTGAGTTGGATGTTGAGGAAGTGGACATGGAGGATGTTTGATGAGACCCAGGAAGAGCCCATTGCCTGAAAGGGTTTAGCAAAAATGCGTCTAGGCTTGAGAAGCTTGAGGCAAGATGTTTTTTTTATTTGCATGTTGATGGACTTTTTTGGAGGGAGAGCAGCTCTTTTCATTTAACATTTTGAATGGGACTTTGTTGGGATTGCAGAGTTTTTTATTTTGAATGGGTTGGGTCGGAGGGGATGAGTAATATTTAACTCAACATTCATGTTTTTGTTTGATAATTTCTACTTACAAATAAATATTTCCATTAAATGACCTTAAATTCCTAGTTAATTCCCATAACTCCCATGGAAAGTTTCCAATTTAGAATCTCCCCAAAATTCCCCAGCTTAACTTCCCATGGAAATTTACCAGAAAACTTTCCGGAAATTTTCCACCCCTTTCCAACCCTACTTGACACCCACAAAATATAAATCCATTTCATCCAATTTGAGATTCAAAGGGACTTCTAAGGCCCCTAGGAGTGCTTGTTCACCCTTCCTTCAGGTCGAGTGAGGATCCATCCCTCAGAGTCCTACAGTATCTCAGCAGTTCACTCCTTTCATGATAAAAGAAATGTAACCAAATGCAAATAACCCCCATCCAACTTCAGCTCTCACTAGCACATTTACTGTTGTAGGCAACAACATTGCAAGTTTATGTTTCTTAGATACGATCTAGGGTGTGAGCACACACACACACCACACACACACACACACACACACACACAGAAGTGTTTTCATCTTGGATCAAATGTAATCAGAGACAATAGTCACCTTGTCTTTCTGCTGTAATCCCACCCTTCCTTTCACCTCTGCACCAAAAACACCTATCTAACTCACAACAGACAACCATGACTACGAATACTGTTTAGGTGAAGCTGCATCACAATGTGGTTCTGTTACAGAGGAGATGACACTTAAGAGAGACAGGTACGTGAATGATTCCCAGACACAGCACCACCTGTACAAAGAGTTCAACCAAAGCAAATCCCTCGAATGTCAACATGTTTTTGTAGTCTCCTGAGGTTGCAGCTTCGTGTTGTTTGAAGACTCGTGGGATACAACTTTAAAAAGCTCTAACAGCTCAGTGAAGACACTGTTAACAAGCCTTCTACGCACTGGTCACCATAGCAATTAGACAACCATTTTCACACAGCCGTCAAATCTTCTGAAACAGCCAGTTCAAACAGTCTTCATGTCAGCCATGTTTGCTTACAGAGGAATGCACAAACACTCTCCCCTCCAAACGTCCGTCTCGCAAAAGTTCACGGGCCCGGGTTGATACTTCTCTCAAAAAGGACACCTTGATTTGTGGCACGCTGCACATTTTAATCACATTTTTCTTCTTGGGAAACAATTGAACGAGGCAAACAAAGTAAAGAATTGTGCGCACACCTGTTTAAAGCTCAGAGAGTATTCAGCCTCGGATGACTCTGCTCCATGCCAAGCACAGACTGAGCTAAAAGAATCCGACATTGAGCATGGTGCTAACCCTTGTTGTGTGACCCACAAACATCAACTAAACCATTCACCACCATGATGATAATCGCTCTGCAAACAGCTCGCAATAGAACAATGAATGTGTTAACAGGACTATTTTCGGGGCCATCACATCCTGCTGCCAGCAAAGACTTTACGGCCAGGGAGTTTCTGGAGTTCCAGTGATGACACTTTTAAAGAAAGGGATCAGAAAACCAACTGTAAAAATGCCAGTAACAGGAATTTGAGGCTTCCTATGTAGATGTGCGTGATACATGTGGGCACTAATATGTGTATATTGTCGTCTGTACCTCAGCACCATTGTAAAGCTGTGCGTCTTCTCAGTATCTTAATGAATAAGTGGTATTGTAATGACTTGATTGTACAGTGCCTCTCTGTAGTCATAGTGGAGGGGATCTGATGTAGTTAAAGCTCCTGTGAGGAGTTTTTAGCTGGTTATGGAAAAGGATAAGATTAATACTGATTAGGGTTGTAAAATTCCATGAATTTTCAAAGTTGGAAACTTTCCATGGGAATTCAGGGGAATAAACCAGGAATTTACTAAATTGAAGGTTGGCTCTTAATAGGGAACTTCAATATAGTAGGGTGAAATATATTTTAGCATAATCCTGACTAAAACAACCAGATTTCATGCAGGTACAGGTGAATATCTATGCTTTTCTTCAATCACATGCACATAGCACACTGCTAACTGCAGGACTATTGAGACCATGCCCCCTATGTGCACTTATTATTTGCATGTTGAATGGGACTTTTTTGGGATTGCATTTTTGTTAATTTTTGAATGGGTTGGGTCAGGGGGCTGAGTAAAATTTAACTCAAAATTCCTGTTTTTGTTCTTCAATGAAAGAATTGATTGTTCAATAGAATATTTAACACTTGATAAAGTTCTACTAATAAATAAATCTGTTTTAATTGTATATTTTGGATGGATTTCTGCTTATAACAAAACAAATATTTATGCTTGGATATCATACCTTTCCATTAAATTACCCTCAATTCCCAGTTAATTCCCATAAATTCCCATAATTTCCAATTTTGGAATATTTCCAAAATTCCCCAGCTTAACTTCCCATGGAAATTTACCAGAAAGTTTCCAGAAATTTACCAGAAATTTTCCACCCATTTGCAACCCTAAATGCAACCACAAACAGGCAAGGTAACACTTTGTCTACAGGGGGCGCCAAAATTAACACAAACCAAATATTCCCCACAGGAGCTTTAAAAACATATCGCTGCATTGGAGAAAGATTCACCATTTCTCAAGATACTTTGCTAAGCAAAATCAAAGCTGATCAACTGAAATTCGAAGATTGGAGCAGAATTATTCTTGAAGCTATAATACCAGAAATCTGTTAAATTCAGATCCTAAAATGAAAATTATTTGCATCATCAGTTTTACACTATCTTTAATTGTCTAACAACCAGTGATGTGAAATTTTTAAAATCAACTAAAAATCCATCCATTGTTAGAATATTTGTTCATCTCTGCCTGAGATTGACTCTTAGCTGTGGTTTAGTTGCAATATGATACTGTTATATGTAAATTTAGATGTAGCAGTAAGACCTATTTTATATTGTAATGTTTGTTCCAGTCATAATTTCCTGGCCTACCTTAGAGGCAGACTCAATGAAAGAAATAATAATATATATTAGGGATGCACAATATAATCGGCACCTTATCGGTATCTAACTATCGGATATCGGCCAACATGCCGATATAATTAACCAATAAAATAATGGGCTGCTGCACACATGTTGGGCTCATGTTTTAAGTTCAATTTGAATTTAAGCAGCAGTCTGTAAGGAACATGTAGCTGACAAATTTAGGAACATTTACTGTCAAAGAGTAAACTTTTTATTTAATTTGGGTTTAATTGCTGTACAGTTGCATTTTTCACATGTTCCCTGTGAACAGAGGTTAGGTTTGATTACTCAGGGTTCCCACTCTTTTCCAGAGATCATTTTCCAGGACATTTCAAGGACATTTTCAGTGATGATCAAGCTGGTATGACAGTCTAAATTTAGTTCCTAATTTAGTTCCTAAATAATCTAATATGTTCCTCTGAGTGGAAGTCTACATTGATGACATGCAGTCTATGGCTATCGATCAAATCATCTCTTACATGCCTAAAAATTATGGCAAATTGATTATAGAATAATGGAACCACAGATGTACAGCACTTCACTTTATTAGTGCAACCAAGCAACAATGATGGGCAACTTTCATCTCAGCTTTCCTCTTTTCTCAAAAAAGATTAAATTAAAAACAAAAGAGACAGCAAAAGACTCTGGAAGCTGCCTTAGTGAAATAAATAAATAATAATAATAATCAGAGGATCAGTGCATAAATTGACCTAAATAGATCTGAATGACAAAAATGGCCACAAATGTTGAATGGAGATGTGTTTTTTTGACCTTGTTAGATCGCACACAGTCATGTTGGAATAATTTTCCAGGACAATCCATGATTTTCCAGGACATTTTACTTTTTCTCCCATTTTCCAGGTGTTTTCCAGTACTGGAAAACTGGTCAACTGTTTTCCAGTTTTTCCAGGACGCGTGGGAACCCTGTTACTATGTCAAATGTGAAATTGGCCAAATTTGCCCTGGTTGTGGGTTTTGTTATGATTGTCCCAGGGAGAGCATCATCCAAGTTTTAAGTAGGATGTATCTTTTTGTATGAATTTTGTTTGAAAGCAATTGTCATAAATAAATACGCAGTTTTAAGTATTAAGTAGTTTTCTTATTTTGCACAAGAAATGAATATTACATAACAAATGGGATAAGAGTATCACCATAATACTGTACGCTAATTCCAATACAGAAGAAAATTGTTTATCTCTGCAATTAGGTGTGCGGGAAAAAATATCAGTAATCGGCTAAATGAGTTGTAAAATATCGGCAAAGAATCCAATATCGTGCATCCCTAATTTATATAACTTGGCCCAATCCAAGGGAATGGTTTACTATATCAAACATCTTCTCTAAATCAGCCGCTGAGGTATCACCATGTGACAGAAGTACTTCAGTAAATGACCCCATGACCCCATAGATGAAACATAAATTATTCTCAATTCGCAGACAACGTGCCCACACCAAATAAGAGCCTGTTCCTGGGTCTGGGAATGAGATCAGAGAGAAGAGGGAGCAACAGAAACAAAGCCATAACTTTCCCCACTAACAGCTGAGAGATAAGACAAGAGCACTGAGGCGAGTGAAGGGCTCATAAAATGTGTATTGCAGACTGTCTCCGGTGCAGTCTGGGGTTAGAGAGAGAGCACTGCAGATCTGTCTGTGTATGTGTGTGTGTGTGAGAGAGCGAGAGAGAGAGAGAGACACAGAGAGACACAGAGAGACACAGAGAGACACAGAGAGACACAGAGAGAGAGCACTTGTGCAGACAGTAGTGTCTTGTCTCCTGTCTATCTGTCTCCACCGGTCTCCATGCACATTGGAAGACAGAAGAAGAGAAATCAATATGTTGGTGCAGAGCCACCAGAAGAAAAAGAAGAAGAAAAATAGGAGAGCAGGACTAAAATCTGGCAGACACACAGGCACTCCTTTTATCTCATTCCCTTTCTCCCCTTCTCTAACTTCCCGTGTCATGCTGAGACTGCAGTGCCCGCGAGTCCCAGACAGCTCTTCTCATCATGATATGTTTGGGCTACATAAGGCTGATGATTATTAAAAGGCTCAAGGATTTTTTTTTGACTAAAAATAACACTGCAGACAGAGGGCCCCTTTTTCTGAAAAGCTGGACACGAACACAGAGCAGAAGCGAAATTTCAACCCACATGCTGTATTCCTCTGCAGCCTGCCACCTCATCTCATGCCAGGTTTGTTGCCAGTCAAACTTTCTAGGATAAGTCAGCATACAAACACACATAGCTGCACGTGCAACCACACACAAAACACACTCACACCCACACACACACACACCCACACACACAAGAAAGATAGCTGAAGATTGCTACTCTGGGTTTGACATCAACCCAAAATACTGCCTTCTTTCTTAGCCTCAGCTGCCCCTTTCCACCTGCAATCACACACACATTCATAATCCGTCTCACACACACACACAGAGGCAGACATACAGTATCCCCTCCCCGCCTTCCTTCTTCTCACTCCCTCCTTTTTCCCCCAACTTGAGAGCCACCTACACAGAAGAGCCTCCGACTCTTCTTGCTCAGACTTGAAGCAGTCTATCTTGGTCTCATAACTGCGCTTCTCTTCTTAATGACAGACTGTGTAACCTGATTCCACACACACACACACACACACACACACACACACACACACACACACACACACACACACAGACACACACACACACACACACACACACACACACACACACACACACACACACACACACACACACACACATCCCTCCCCCATCCTTAAAACACTCTCTCAGGGTTTTTGGGAGCTTGCATATTGTTCCAACCCAAACTGCCAGCTGCTTCTGACAGCCAAATTACTGTGCACAGAGAAATGATTGCTATCAGCGCCCCCCTTGCAAACCCCCCCACAACCACCACCACCACCACCCTGCTCACACCAGTCTCATTCTTTCACCAATTCTAAGACCTCCATTGGCAAATTATGTACTTAATGTCCACCAAAATAGGACAAAAGAGCCCACTGAAGCTGATGAACTCAGGAGTGGGAAAAGCAGAAGTGAAAACTTGAATGAGTTCTGCGTGGGAGAGGCAAAAACTTTCAGATTGAGATCAAAGGCTCTTATTTCTAAAAGTTTGTTCAAAGCAGTCCTGCTGCTGCATCTCGTGATTATATTCAGCATCACTTAATCTGATGAAAAGTTTCTTTTTTGATTAAGCAGCAAGTCTGTAAAATGTTGGAAAAAGCGGGGAGGGGGAAAGGACTATCACAGTTTCCCAAGTTGAAATCTCTTCCCTGGCAAAGCAAAACGTGCAGAACACAAAGAGACACAATTTGCAAAATGATCAATATTTGGAAGTGACTTAGTTTGATCTTTTTCTTGGCAAATGGCTTAAGGACTACTGTAATAAGTTGAGAGCTAAACAGATAATACATCAACTAGTGATAGCAGATCGAAACCTCCTCTTGGACTTTGGTCTGACATGGCAGCTGGATTTCATCATCAGGACAGAATAGAAGAAGTGCTTTTAGAGGTTTTCAGACCTCTGACAGAACGACAATAGAAAGATTTGACAATTGAGTCAATAAATAACATCAGCAATAGTTGCAAGAATAAGACTAAGCTTTAATAAGGGTGTCTGTTGTAAATAATCTGGCTCCTTGTATATCATGTTCTACAAATAAAGTGTAAATCAACCAATCTTTATTTGTATAATGCCAAATCACAAGAAACATCATCTCAAGACACTTTTACAAACATGGCAGGTCTAGAACCGTACTCTATGTTAAATTATTAAAAGAGACCCAACATCAAGACAGGATAAGACTCAGTCCCACCTTAATCCACCATGAGCATTGCACCTTGCAGTATTTAGCTAGTTACAGTGGCGAGGAAAAACTTCCTTTTATCAGGCAGAAACCTCAGGCAGAACCAGACTCATGTTAGACAGCTATCTGCCTCTACTGAGTTAGGGTTGGAAAGAAGGATAGAGGAGAATAAGAGATAGAGGGAGCAGTGATAGTGATGAGAGGAGGAGTACTAGTAGTAGTAGTAGTCTGTAGGAGTCTGGAATGACCACTAAAAAAAGAGTTCCATCACTACTTGCCTCTACATACTGCTCCTCCACTCACCTCTGCACCAGAGATCACTTAGGCCTCCTCTCTCAGGTCTGTGACTTCAGATTTCTGTGTTTGATTGATTGATTGATTGATTGATTGATTGATTGATTGATTGATTGATTGATTGATTGATTGATTGATTGATTGATTGATAGATTGATAGATAGATAGATAGATAGATAGATAGATTGATCATCAAAAATTTCAACAAACCTGAGTTCTTTAAAAGTCTCAAGAAAAATAGTTGTGTTGGCTACAGATCAGTTTTGCTTTGCTGCCACTAAGTTTCAATCAATTTGGGCAAAAACAAAAGTGGGAGCTCGTCAGGTCACATTGAGCTGACATGGGCAGTAAGAATAGTTTTACCCAAGCAGCAACCTCCGGTCTCAAACTATGAAGCCGATGAGGAAGTGTTACAAACTACAATTCATGGAGAGTCCACTTGAGGCTGGCTGCAGAATCACCGGAAACCACATAGACATGGATTCAAAAAAGACGATCTTTGCAGCATTAATAAACATGTTTACAGCCTGGTTCAAAAAACGACTTGGCTCTACGTAGCTAATTTCTCTATTGGCAAACACTGTACGGGGGCTGAATTTTTTTCTAGTGCGACGGTTCAGAAGATATTAAGATTACGAGTTTTTGCCCAAATAAGGACATGACTGACTTGACTCCCGGTCAGGAACACATAGCTGTTGGCTAGGAGGCTCAAACTCCACCTCTTTACGTCACACTCTGCCTGGTTGAGTTCAGCATTTCCAATATGGCTGCCGCCGTCGATTGGCTTCAAAACAGCGCTCAGGAACAGATGGGTGACGTCACGGATACTACATCCATCATTTATACAGTCTATAGTTTTACCCCAACCAGGAAGAAACAATCAGATCAAGTGTTTACATGACTAACATTCTAAATGTCAACCAATCTGAGTTGTTTACATGAAGCATTTTGACTCTGATCAGGCAATTATTCCTATTATAGGTGGTCCATGTAAACATAGCTACTGTCCTGAGTTGTGCAATGCCCCGACTGTTGCATCATTGGTACCAAATCTTGATTATTTAAAGGTACAGTGTGTAGAAATGGGAATATTCAGCCAGATGTAGTGGTCAGATTCTAGAACGAGACCTTTCCTTGCTCTCCCCTTCAGCCTTTGAAGCTACAGTAGCCTCCAAAGACAAAAAGATAACCATGATTCTCTATTTGTCATGTTTTCCAGTCAAAATATCTACCAGTACAACAACCACTCTCTTCTTCTTTGTCTTCCAACCTGAAGAAACATGGTGGTGGATGTTGGCCTCCGAGGAAAGGGATCGGCTTCCTTTGTAGATATGAGAGGCTCATTCAAAGTCAACAAAATCAAGACAATCTTTATATTCATAGGGCCATAAATACGGTACTGGACTATAAGTAACCCTGCAGTTACCCCCCCTGTTGAGGAAATAAATATATAAAAACAGACACACAGTCAAGCATTATGAATCACAAACCTCCTAGATAGAAATGCAAAAACTGTCTGAGACATTATCATTGGGATTACAGTTTGACTAAGACAGTCAGATAACCTTTAACTGGTTGAGTTACCACAGATAAGCCATTTAAAACAAAGAAAATGTCCCCCAGCCAAACAATCACATTGTTGAAGCCCAAGAGACGGGGAGCGTTCCCATCACAATGGTGCCTGAGAACAGGATCCTCAAGATCCCCTGCAGTTGAGCGCGACTAAGCCCAGACTGCCTGACGGCCCTTTATCTGACCACTATCAGCCAGACTCCGTGACGCAAGCCCCCCCCCCCCCCCCTCTAGAGAACAGCAGGCGCCCACCAAGAGGTCCGGCTTCGGTGACTGGTCAGCTATGGGGGTTACATTCTCCAGATCATGAAGCAGCCACACAAACACACAGAGACACAACTTGGGAATCTTGAACTGGTGGGGGTCATTAATGTTTAAATACATTTGCAATGGCTGATTCATATTGATTAAACAGTAGTCTACACTGCCAGACACCAGTCTCTGTGGTCAGGCTTTTACATTAAAGTGTGGTCAATTGAATGCATTGCAATTAAGAAAAAAGCTTGACTTTGTTGCGTTCAATAACACAAACTACACAGGAAAAACAAATGAACAATCAAGTGCTCCCCAGACACTCTGGCTTCCAGGGAAGAAAATCCTGATTAGTATGTGGGAATGTAATTTAGTTAGAGCAAGGCTCCAGCACAAAGAGTTGATTCTGGGGAGCAACACTTCAGTGTGAGACATCCCCATTCACACTTCTTTTAATCTGCACAATTATCTCTGAATGCTTTCAGCTAGAGTTGACACCTTTGTAATGAAGTTTGCACCTTCCTTTGGGGCAGATCTGCTGGCTTTACATTGAACTGCCCTTCAACCAGAAAATTCGACCACATCTCTCCAGTTTTAGCTTCCTTGCACTGGCTCCCTGTATGTTTTAAGTGATTTTTAAGAGTTTACTGATTACTTTTAAAACCCTGCATGGTCTTGCTACGAGATATATAGCAGACCTTTTAATACTCTATGAGCGGACATGTTCATTGAGATCCTCGGGCAGGGGTTTTACTGTTTATTCCAAAAACTAAAATGAAAACTAAAAGGGGACAGGGTTCACAGTGAGGGGTCTGACTCTCTGGAACTATCTGCCCAAGGAGATCAGGTCTGCTGAGTCAGTGAGCTCTTTTAAATCTCTTCTTAAAACATACTTTTATCGCAGAGCCTTCCTGGATTTTATCTGAATTTTATTTGACTTTATTTTATTTTAACCATCTTAAGAAATATATTTCAAAATAATTGTATTCCTTTAGAGTTCTTTTAGGGGAATTTTCTGTATTTTAAATTTATGTTTTATTTCTTTATCTTTACTTGTGTGTTTTTATCATCTGCCTGTTTTATTTTGATGCCCATGTAAAACACTTTGTAACCTGGTTTTGAAAAGTGCTCTACAAATAAAATTATTATTATTGATTGATCTATTAGGTACCAATGTAAACACATACTCTTGCAGGTTTATGAAAACTCCATATGAGACATTGGAGGGTTTTCATAGACAGAAAGTTCAGAATTAAACCCTCTCTAATTCTAAACAATACTGTGTGATCATGAGTGTTTTGGGCTCTCCCCCCTCCCCTCCTGTGCTGTGATTGTGATGTTAAAAGTGCACAGCAGGGGATGATGAGACACACGATCAAGCAGGAACGACCCTCCCAAAGAATGTTTGCATGACAAAAAACTCCAAACAAAGTCACAACTAGTCGCTATGTTGAGAGACTGATGCGATTGTGAAACAAGAGAGGTTTAATTTCAGCGTTTTGGCCCTGAACGCATCACCATTTATCTAACCTCTAACTAACCAAAAAAAACACATCAAATAAAAATAAATAAACGCAGTAAGGGTGAAGCTCTGTTAAATATATTTCAAATGCAGGTACACTAGATGATGGATAAAATATTCAGACTGCAATAAAAACAGGCCAAGATTTTTGGAAGAATATCTGGGAGGGAGACAGGATTTCTTGGGAGCAGCACGTCACGAAACATTTCCCTGCGAGTCAGCCAACTTCTCCACGTCTACCGACATGTCTGCGTCCTTTCTACAATCAAAACAGGACTTTTCAAAGTACATCATGATAACACTTACCTTGTGGGTTATTTTCAAAGTGCTTGGATGGCTTGGTGTGTCTGGCGCAGGTCGAACTATTCTGCCATCTCCCGAGAATTCACCGACAATACCCGATTTGTTTTCCAAAGTCTGAAAAGCGGAGCCTACATGACGCCAACATGATCTTTAGTCCGTCGCGCGCTGCTGCTAAAAAATAAAAAGTGACAAATTCACTCGATGTTTGTATTCAGAGGAGGGAAATGATGAAAGTACATTTTGTGGCGTTGTCCCTCTTCACACATTTGCACTGTCTGTGCTTCACAACTCGCACTCTCCACGAAGGAAAAAAGCCACGATTGGAGGAGGAAGTTACCTTGCAACAACTCACTGTAATTAACCAGAGGTAAGTTACAGGAGCAATTACAGGCGCTTCCGGTAAGATCCTTCAAAATAAAGCGTTTCTTTTCTCATATGATTTATGTACCAGTCAAGGATTGTAAAACAGTGTAAGAGGTTCCTTGTAAAATTTGAAGGCAAGTTCCTCGTTAATTTGTTATTAGAGAGATTCAATTTCATCACGAAACATTATTGTGTCAGTGTCAGAAGCTACATTTCTGGGAGTTATAATAGATGATAAACTGACTTGGAAACCACTTATAGATTATATAAAGAGGATCGTGTGTAAATGTGTAGGTGTTTTAGGCAGGGCCAAGGACAGTTTGGATTCTGCTTCTCTTCGTATTTTGTACTTTTTCACTTGTTCTTCCATATTTAACTTATTGCTGGGAGGTTGAGGGCAACACTTCTATGACTAATATTAACCCTTTTTTATGTGTTACAGAAAAGAGCAACCAGACTTATAAATAAGGTGAATGTTAGAGAACATACTAATCAGTTTATCAGCTCATATTGTTGAAATGAAAACATTATTATTTATGTTTAAAGCCAGAAACAGATAATTAACTGAAAACTTAAAGAAGTTGTTTGTGTTTACATCTCATGAGGAGGCTCATAGACAGAAATTTAATTTCAAAAGTCCATACGCACGCACTACATTAAAGCAAATGTGTGTTTCAGTTTGTGGAATTAAACTTTGGAATTCTCTGGATGATGACATAAAATGCTGCTCAAATATTTTACAGTTTAAAAGAATGTTAAAAGGTTAAGTAATGGGGAACTACAAACTCATCCAGTAAATCTTTATTTGATTGTTTCAGTGTTTATTGTTACATTTGATGTTTTGTGAAAAGAGAAGGTGATTACCAACGGGTTAGCCGTCTGGTTTAGTGGTATACTATGTTGTTATTAAGAGAAGGGGCAGGTATTATAAGTTTTTCTTCTACCTGCTCCTGTTTGTTCATGGACAGTGTATACTCTATTTTGTGAAGATGTGTATCGAATATGTTGTGTTGTCAAACACTGAAGTGAGTTTTAAGTTTTTATATAAACCATAATTAAACTAATAGAGAGCAATGAACGCATTAATAAATCAGAGGAAAAAACCCAGAAATGATTACGGCCCTTTATATATAAATTACTGATTGGGGAATTGTATACATTTATCAACTAATTACAATACTGTGTATACTTTGATATAATACCTGCCCATACCATAATTTATGCAGGACATTTATTTGTGATGTAGTTCCTGTTTGTCATAGAATTGCTACCCCAAAGGATAGGCCAACACTTTAAATGATTTAGGTTATTTCTTTAACTCTTGCAATTGTATTCGTAGAGTAACTTTGCTTGAATAGAGAAGTGGTTAACATTTGAGCACAAAAACAATAGGAAAAAAGGCGAAGGAACGGTTTTAAAACTTTATTTTGGTTTTGGAATAGTGCATTCAGTATTTGGCCTTAAACAGAACCAACTTTAAGGCCATGCATGTAAGCAAATACAATGCTATGGTGTGTGTCCCATCACCTCCAAAAGGTTATCAACAAATTTAATGCACTTTGGATTTGCAAACATTGCATTTTATTAGCAAACAAAATACCTTGTTGTTGTTGTTGTTGTTGTTGATTAAAACTTAGATCTACATCCCAGCAATAAAGGGTCAAATCAATAAAAACACTTCCAAGAATACTAATACAAAATAATGAAGCACAAAAACACGTTGAGTACAAGTATTTAATTATTTAAAATGTTCAATCAATCAATCAAGCTTTATTTATATAGCACCTTTCATACAAATCAAATGCTACCCAAAGTGCTTTACAGCGATTGAAAAACAAGAAAGAAGCAGAAATAAAACAATGGCAAGACATATTAAGGGATAATAATAATAATAATAATAATAATAATAATAATAATAATAATAATAATAATAATAATAATAATAATGATGGTACTAATAATAATCAGGATAATAATAATAATAATAATAATAATGCTGATAATAATAATAATAATAATAATAATAATAATAATAATAATAATAATAATAATAATAATGATAATAATAATAATAATAATAATAATAATAATAATAATGATAATATGTTGACTAAAATTCGTCGGATAAGTTGAAGAAGGTGTGTTCTGATCCCCATAAGATTACTAAGGTACGACTCAATGGCAACCCGCTTTGCTTTTATACTGAAGTACAAAACTTTTGTTTCCGGTCATAGACTCTTAGTCTAATGTTACCTTGACATACGCAGTGATTAAAAGACCATCGCCGTTTCCCTCGCTCTGCGCATGTTCCCAACTCAGCATTCATGGAGTGAATGGTTCAAGCTCATAGGCATATTTTAGCCAATTAAAATCACGTCTGTTTTAAATGAAACGGGTTGACTTCACTGTTTACAAAACTCAAGTCGTTTCAGATATTAGATTGTTGATGTGTATATTTGATGTTTATTTTGATGTCTCTGTATGGACTGCTTATTTATTAAGGTCAAAGGTGGGAAAAATGGTTAAAGATAGCTATTTCCTTACATATTTCCTCTAGCTTAATTACAGAGCCAAACCCTGGAGCTCCCAGTGATAAATACTTTTGGAGATTACACAACTAAAAAATAATTAAAAAGCAACTTTAGTACCATATCATATGATTAATTATAGGACTACTGAATATTTTTCCATACAGCTCTGAAATTTGCATTAAAATTGAGTGTAATTACACAGCAATAACGCTTTCCCTTCTATATCGAACGAAGTCTTTTAAGTTTAAAACTGAATACAGCCTTATATCTGATTATTTATTAGATCAACCATATGACTCATAAAATACATAGGCTAATTTCTGCCCATTATAGTGTTTACTTTTACTGAATGAGTTTATTAAACTGTGCCAAAGTTCATATGTTCAATAGCCTCTGGATTCATTGTGTTGTGTCACAGGAGCCTCTCAAAGCTTCTCAAATTAATGTGATATTTGGATAACTATTGTGACTGGATCTCTTTTTATGGGAAGTCATGCCATTTGGAATATACTACAACATTAATGTTGTGCTTTATTGTTTTGTTTGGTGTTTCATTTGGTTGTTTACCGTATGTTCAGATACTCAAGTTAAAATTTCCATGACTATTTTACGTTCATTTTGTTGTTGACGGATCAAATTATATAGAATTACATAGATGTAGCTGGTAAGTTCAAAATAATGCACCTGCCACACGTTGTATGTGTGCAACGCCAGATTTGAACGGCTACATCACAGGCCATCTTAGCGCAGTTTGCTACAGTGTTGTGTTTTATTGTGGCTAAGATGCCTGGCAGTGTTTATCTAAATGTGATTTAGGTGTTTTCATTTCAACATTTTATTGGGATACTTTAAAAGCACTTGTTAGTCAATGTGAAAAAATTGTTCCTCACATGAAAAGCCTCAGTCCAGGACATGAACCAAGAATTATTACGTTGAAGATTGTCTGTGCTAACCAAGAGGCAACCTGCGGTCTCAAACTATGAAGCCCATGCAGAAGTGTTATAAACTGCAATTCGTCAAGAATTTGCTTGAGGCTGGCTGCAGAAACACCGGAAACCACATAGACACAAAATCAAAAAAGACGATCTTTGCAGCATTAATAAACATGTTTACAGCCTGTTTCAAAAAACGGCTTTGCTCTACGTAGATAATTTCTCTATCGGCACATACTGTACAGGCGGTGAATTTTTTTCTAACGCGACGGTTCAGAAGATATTAAGATTACAAGTTTTTGCCCAAATAAGGAAATGACTGACTTGACTCCCGAACGGGAACACATAGCTGTTGGCTAGGAGGCTCAAACTCCTCCTCTGTACGTCACACTATGCCTGGTTGAGTTCCGCATTTCCAATAAGGCTGCCGTCGTCGATTGGCTTCAAAACAGCGCTCAGGAACAGATGGGTGATGTCACGGATATTACGTCCATTATTTATACAGTCTATGGTGCTAACCACCACACAATTGACGTGCCTGTAATGATCAGAGTTCTTTCCCCAAACCAATCAGAAAGAATACCATCCTGTTACTGTTCCTAAAGTTATCATGTTATCAGAATACTTTCCCAAAAGCATTCATTGTACTTGTAATCAGAGTACTTTCCAAAGAGTAGTCAAATTACATGTTATCAGAATACTCCTTTATTATTTCCATCTCCTCTTCCATTCCTTGTAATCCTTCCAACTCAGTTTAAAATTTGTGAGGAGACTCAGCTGAGTAGTAGTAATCGAAACAGGCAATGAGGTGGTGTCAACAAGAGGTGTTGCCCCCCCCCCCCCCCCCCCCCCCCCCCTTTCCATTTTGTGAAATGTTGTTGTGTTTTCTGAAATGTTGTTGTGTTTTGCTATTCAGGGCCACTGTACACAACTCTCATGAGTAATGCTCTTCAGTCATCACAACCTGGCAAGTAAAAATGTTAATATCTTGAATGACTTGAAAGTTGGCTCATGATGTGTTAGACCCTGGTGAGAAGATGCTACTGGGTTATACTGCCATGTATCAAGTAGTACATGTGACAGAGAAGCTAATAAAAAGAGACAAGAGACTTTGTGGCATGAGGACACAATTACTTCTACACCTAATTCAGACAAATCTCCAACACGACTATTACAGTATTACTTATAATGAGTTTTAAATGTACTTTTAAATAGAAGAATTGTACAAACTATAATAATTAGTAGCCATACTGCCCGTTTTTAGTGTTTATCCTTCGTTTTATGATCCAGCTATCTTTAAGCAAAGGATACTTTTCATATCCCTATATTGTTTTTCTCCAACAGTCTAATTAACAGTGCAGCGAAGAAAAACCCTCAAGCTTCTCAACCGCGAGAGCCTCCCTTTGGGACTGACAATATGTCAGCCTGGGAGAGGGATGATAACAGCAGCAATGGCAAAGAGAAGGTAAACAGAAATGCCTGAGTCATTTCAGGAGGTAATATAGCCAAATGAGCCACACAATTCTAATTTGAATGTATCACTTGAGTTGTTTAACATCAGTTTCACCCTATTCTAATGGGAAAATGATTTTTAGAAAAAGGCCTTAGTGTTTTATTTCTCATTAAGTCTCTACTCGATCTTGGTTTCATGCACAAAATAACCCCCACAAACGGGGACTTTGCTTTTTACTTCTGCAGAACAACAATGAACAACACATCCAGGTAGAGAAATTGCAGGCATCCAATCAAGGCCATGAGACCAGCAAATTCAAGAGGATGTAAGTTTATGTGGTCACAAGATGGTGCTGTTGTTCATTTTATTCAATATAGGTGGTTGGTGTGGAAGCACTGAAAGACTCCCAGAGACAGACTTTGAAAACATTGACTCATCAAAGACCAGTTATCCTGTTATGTCAGACCATGTCAGAAAGTTTTGGTGGAGTATGGATTCATAGGTTTATGCAACCGATGGGATTCTGCATTGTGGGGTGATTGGAAATGATGATGCTATGACCCCGGAAATACTTTCTTTCTGCACCATCGTTTAGTCTGGCACAGACACAGACAGAAGAAAAAACCCATCTAAATCTGCAGCCCACTCCAGCTCCTACACAGATAAAATTACAGCATGTAAATTAGCATAACTTGCCGTCCATGTTTAGATAGCTCTGTAACCATTCGAAATAGTAGTTTTTACATGATGTGAATGAAATCAACTTAACAACATTTAGTTATAGATATTATAACACTGTAGGGAACAAACATTTAAATAAAAGAGTTAAATAAATATAAGGATGGATTGTGG
The DNA here is from genome assembly GCF_009762535.1 of Notolabrus celidotus. Lineage (NCBI taxonomy): Eukaryota > Metazoa > Chordata > Actinopteri > Labriformes > Labridae > Notolabrus > Notolabrus celidotus. Next base: position 17,485,608 of record NC_048281.1, on the reverse strand, counting down.
ATCAAGACAATAACTTAAGCAAAACAATAGATACCCAACTCTCTCGCAGGGATATAGAGGACGAGAGGCCAAGAGAGGAGGCAATGAAAATATATTGGAAAAACCACAGAAGAAGAAATTCCCGGGAAGGAGGGGCTACCTTATTTATACAGTCTATGGGGGCTACACGTAGAGTTTTGAGGTCCTCGGAGTTACATAGAAACAGTTGCAAGGTATATTTTGTGTAGCCAACCAAAAAGAAAAGTGTAAATATACGGGAACATATCTGACCCTGTTACATTTAGATCAGTTATACCACTATGGTACACACTTAACTGAATCCAACCAATCAAGAACCAGAAGTTCTATTTGCAATGTAAGATAAGTGTAGATATACATTTCAAAAGATAACCCAGGGGAAACAAGTGATGTTTGGTTCACAATTTATTAGGTTATACAAAAAAAAGTTATAGAATAATTGCAGGTTAGCTGCTGCAGCCTGCAGGTGTCATACTTGTCTATAATGGATATAACAGGGGACATGTCCTTGACAGCAAATTTTCCGCCTTATTATTGTCAGTTATTATATTTATTCCACTGTGGCTCGCAGGAAAATACAGAGGAAATTTAGCACAGAACAGAGTATACAAAATCTGTCATATGTAACCCAGATTACCAAAGGCCTATACTGTCAAATCTTATATGAGGAACTGGGACATTTCCCCTTCACTTACATTGAAAGAAAAATGAGGGAATCTCTTTATGGCCTGTATGAATATTTGGAACAACAAAAACTTGAATGTACATATTTGCACCGGATGGACTGAGCATCTAGACAAATCTGGACTTCAGTCTGTTTGCTTTGGCACACTGCTAATCTGTGCCTTGTTGTGTCTCTTGTACCTTTTCTCAAATGTCAATGATCAGCCAAAAACCCACCCTTACCTACAGAGCACACAGCATAGACGACTGTCAGGACTGGTGTGGACACACATGAACTGGTGATACTGCACGTCAACAAAGTTCACTATGGACCCGCTGCAAATGAAAGTCTTACCACTACACAAAACAACGAAAATATAAACCATTTTTGGTCAGTGCAGTGCAGTGATCATGTAGTCTGGCTTCAGGCGCAAGATTTTGAATTTAAGAATGAATAGGGTAGAGAGGCCTCACATCTTTTGATAAATAACTATCTGATTTAGTAAAATAAAGGCTGGTATTGTGTATATACCATTTGTCGACTCTGTGCAGTATGTCGTACTTCTGTAATGAGTAGCCAGAGTTTGTCGACCATGTTGCATGTCAAAAAGTCACCTGAGCCTCCCGTGTGCCAAAGAGGCACTTTGTGGTCATGACAAAACATTACATAACATTAGTAGGTACATGATCATCATTTAGTTTTATCTCCATTAGAAAATTTGTATTTTTATTTGACAAGTTTTTGACAAGAAACCAGCTCCTGTCACCTTTACTTAAATTAATGTTTAAGGCAAAAAACAGTACCTTTTACTTCACTGAATAGAACAGCTTTAGTTTGACTACTAGTTACTTTTCAGATGTAGATCATGATTGCAGAATATTATAAATTAATTGTGATATCATGACTATATATTTTGATTGTATGGAGGAGTTCCCAGGCTACCCAGCATGTAAATAAATTTTACTGATCTCAATTAAATTGTGCTACAGTTCTGTCAGCTAAAACAATTAAGTAAGCCTAATGGAATCACTAATGCATTCAAAACTACAATAAATACCATGATACAAATCCTGGAGTGGGCCATTCTATGATAACTAGTTTATTTGTAGAGTCATAATATGGACCTTACTGTAGGCTGTCAATTTTGTATGTGTGTGTTGAAAAGAGTGGCTGTTTTTTAACCCTCCTGTAATGTTGTGGGTCAAATTGACCCATTTAAAGTAAAAAAATCTAAAGAGAAAATAATAAAATGAAAGAAATTCAAGATGTAAAATAAAATATACAAAAAGCTCTGTCATATAAAAGTACTGTATTTATATTTAGGTCTTTCCAATGTACATTAAAAAAAGTTTTAACATAAATTTTCATAAAAACACGAGTGAGTTATCCTCATTGAACTTTGATTTGTGAGGATTAAAGAACACCATTGCACTAAATATTGATTCAAATGGATAGCAATGGAGTTAATAATAAGATTAAAATAATGTTTATTGGGAATGTTTTGGGTTCTGACACTTTTGGATAATTAAACATGCCCCAGGTCAAGTTGAACGTTCCTGGGAAAGGAACATAACAGGAGGGTTAATGTGTGCGTATGTGGTTTCCTACGGTGACCTAGCATACCAAAGGTAGTGATTCTGCTGTACGTGCAATACACAGTCAAAGGGTTTTCTTCCATGCAGTCCACTTTCACCAGACATTCATTGAAGCAGCAAATTTCTTCTATTTTTGTGCAGACTCTGACTGCTGGCACATGGGTTTCACCGAGCAATGTCAGCCCATCACATTGTTTCCACTTAATGGTGTTTTTTCGTTTTCACAACAAGACTTCACCTGCATGTTTGCATGTCTGGCCACTTATGTAATGCACCTTAGGTGTGCTGCATATCTGCCCCTACTGTTATCTATTTCTCTGTGTGTCTGCCAGGGCACATGTCATAAGAAGAGTTATCACCCGCACATATCTCATATAGACTACGTGGGCGGGCCAGTAATACTGGTGTGTCTTAAACACTTGCCATCTGTTAACCCTCCTGTTATGTTAGTTTCTCTGGAACAGCAATAACGTTCCTGGGTCAATTTGACCCAGGGCATATTCAATTATCCAAAAGTGTCAGAACCCCAAAAAATCCCAATACACTTTTTTTTAAATCTAATTTTTAACTCCATTACTAACCATTTAAATCCAGATTTAGTCCATTGGTGTTCTTTAATTCTCACAGTTAAAACTTTTTTTAATGTACATTGGAAATCCCTAAATATGAATACAATAGTTTTACATGACATTGATTTTTGTTTATTTTATTTTACATTTTGAATTTTTATGAAGCGATGTTGATAAATTCACAACTCACTTCTTCTGTCACGTGCTGCCCAGATTTGTATGCTGCATTTAGCTGGTTTGCAAGGCATATATTGCCTAAAATAGACTTTAAAAAGGTTAAATTTGACCCGCAACATAACAGGAGGGTTAATATTTTTTTTGTCACTGATGAAACAGGTGGGCAGTGAAAAGCGAAACATCCTGCCTTGCATGTGGGATATGGAACTGGTTGGAGATGATAGTCTTGATGTGGCAGAAGACTGTAATATTATCTGCACACCAAAAAACTTTTACAACTCCCTATAGTGTGGTTTTAAGAGTCTCTTTGGAATCACAGATCTTGACGGACATTTCAAACTGACACATAACTCAGAAAATACAGCTAGATGAGGAGATTTGCAATGTCACCACAAGCCACAACATTAAATAACAAAATGAAATGGTCATTACAAGTAGACTGGTCACAGCTTTCAGGTACTCCATGTTCGCAAAGCTTATCAAATACATGAACCTGAAAGTAATGAGCAAACAGGCAGGGGGGGCTGTGACTTACATTCACTGAAGATGGACAGAAGCTTCCATGGTTATCTTAAGGTATCTCAAAGCATAAAGATAACATCACTCATCATATGTATTCAGAGTGTCACACTGATGGTTAGTGCTTGTTCTTCATCAACAAATCCCATGGAAATAAAGAATATTTCCAGATGTTCAGTGAACTGCTCAAACAGAAAACAGCTAACTGTAGTTTGAGAAAATGTCATTCAAACAGGAGGAAATACTTTCAAGATACACACACAATCAAAAATACTAGATCAGCTTCTCACTGTATATTCACTAAACCAACAGAACTATTAAAGCAGGAGATAAAGCCGCATGAGGTGCATAATGAGTATTTGGGGCAGGAGCATTGTGTGTGACTGACATCATGAATACACGCTAGAGGTTGTTTTTACAAGTCCAGCACCCACTCCTCAGTGAACAAAAGAGGAAAAGTACAAAAATCATGTATGGAAGAAAAAATGCCTCTGGAGATGCTCTGCTGGGGAGCCCTATTGCAGCAATTCACTTTGCCCATGATGGAGACCATGGACTGTATAAAACATTTGTATAGTCTCTATGACATCACACATTGGTATCTTAAGTTCTGTTTGTTTCATTAGTAAACGTTTTCCAGAAGACTTGAATGATAAAATCTCAGTCATGAAATGTCCAAAATAAGTTATGATTGAATATTGATCAAAGAGCTTTCACTTTAATGTGTAAACATATTGTTGGGATTTGTACTCTAGCCATAAACCATTATTTATTTTATGACATGAAATCACACAATACATTTTATCAATTCACTTCTATAAAAAAAATGAAGGAAAGTAAAATTTAAAATCTATTTCTGATGTTTAAAATTTTTCAGCGCTGATGATGTGAGTTTTTGTAATATCTGTATATATATATTATTTTTACTGTTCCTAATTTCTTTGTTTAAAGAAAAAATAACAAGTTTGATCTTCCCCTGCTTGACTCTTAAGAGATTGCATGTTTTAATGTCTTCAATACTACATTTTATTCAACTGGTTGAGGCTCCCCCAGCTAGATTCTAGAATGAATAAAAAAATTGAGTACTTTAAGTTCAGATTTATTAAAGCAGTTTAGGTACCACCTGCTAGCCTAGTGACAGAATGCATGTTTTAAAAACTTCAACATATTATTTTTTTACACCTGGTTGAGGCTCCCTCTGCTGGACTTTAAAAAGAATGCATGTTTTACAAACTTCAGAGGTCGGATTTTTTCACAGCCGGTTGAGGCTCCCTCTGCTGGATTTAAAAATTAAAGTACACACAATTGGAATATCATCACCATTTCCTTCGCTCTGCACATGTTCCCAACTCAGCATTCATCAAGAATCAAGAATCAAGAAAGCTTTATTGCCAAGTGAACAACGCACACAAGGAATTTTACGTGCTGATTTGAACACTAGTATTTGACAAAAAGACATTAAGGACAATCAATATAGAAACCTAAAATCTAATCTAAAAATTCAACATGAAAATAAGAAATACTGTCTGTACAAATAAAGGTATAGAAGTACTTTTAAAGAAATGAATAAGTTAAATTAGTTTAGGCCAGAGTGCACATTTTAGTAGATGAATATAATAATAAAGTTATCAATTATACATTTAATGAAGTAATTCATTTAAATGATAATAATAAATGATGTTGTGGAGTGAATGGTTCAAGCCCATAGGCTATGTTAGCGAATTAAAATCATGTCTGCTTTAAAAATAAAATGCTGAATTAACAGTTTATGAAACCAAAATCATTTCAGATATCAAACTGTAAAATACTCAACGTCAAAAACATGACATGATATAATGATATATGATATGATATGATATGATATGAAATGCTATGATATGATATGATTTGATTTAATATAGTATAATATAATATAATATAATATAATATAATATAATATAATATAACATAACATAACATAATATAATATAATATAATATAATATAATATAATATAGTATAATATAATATAATATAATATAATATAATATAATATAATACAATATATAGGCCATTCTATTTACAGTCCATGGTTTCTACCCCAGGAAACCTGTGTGTTGTGTCATAAAGCTTTACAAAATATTCCGATATTTGAACTATTTTGCCTGAAACTCTTTTGGGGAGAAGTCATACTATTTTGGATATTACTACATTAAAGCTGCTGTTGGTAGTCGTGATATAAACATCAGGTTTTGCCTACTTCTCTCGTGCACATTCTATGAGGAAGTAGTGCCGGCTTCCCAGCCAATCAGGACGACGTAGTAGGGGCCGCCACTCGACCAATCAGGACAGAGGGTAGGAGAGTAGCTCTGATTGGTCCATGATAACGGGAACAAGGGGAATAATAACATTGCTTAATACAAAGGCATTGGAAAACACAGAGATTTTCGCCATAATCTCAAATTACTTCAATTACAGATATGTACTGATGGGTATTCTGACTTCTTTTTCCAAACCCAGCACAAAAAAGTGCATTTTTTTTACCCCATTCCTACCAACTGCACCTTTAATGTTGTGCTTTTTGGTTGTTTGTTGTTCGTTGTTGTTTCATGTTTAACTGATGCAACGCAAGTTACATTACCATAACTAAAAAAATAACTATTAACCCTCCTGTTATGTTCGGTTCTCTGGAACAGCAATAATGGTCCTGGGTCAATTTGACCCGGGGCATATTCAATTATCCAAAAAGTGTCAGAACCCAAAAAAAACCTTTACAAATTTTTTAATCTAATTTTTAACTCCATTACTGAACATTTAAATCAAGATTTAGTCCATTTGTGTTCTTTAATTCTCACAGATCATGGTTCAATGAGGGTAACTCACACGTTTTTCATTAAAAATTAATGTTAAAACTTGTTTTTAATGTACATTGGAAAGACCTTAATATAAATACAATAGTGTTACATGACATAGATTTTTGTTTATTTTATTGATTACTTCTTAAGTGCATTAAGCATAAAGCCCTTGTACAACTTTAGGTGTGTATAATGGTATGTTTATAGTGAAACAAAACCACATTTTGATTTTTTTTTTTTTATGAAGTGATGTTGATAAATTAACACAAGACACCTCTTCTGTTATATGCTGCCCATTTTTTTATGCTGTATTTAGCTGGTTTGTAAGGGATATTATTATTTAAAATAGACTTTAAAAAG